>NC_135957.1:89025488-89121263 GCF_053455715.1 Rhinoraja longicauda | reverse complement strand
AATCATGCTTGACTAATCTTCTGGAATTTTTTGAGGATGTAACTAGGAAAATGGACAAGGGAGAGCCAGTGGATGTAGTGTACCTGCACTTTCAGAAAGCCTTCGATAAGGTCCCACATAGGAGATTAGTGGGCAAGATTAGAGCACATGATATTTGGGGTAGGGTGCTGATATGGAGAAAAATTAGTTGGCAGACAGGAAACAAAGAGTAGGGATTAACGTGTCCCTTTCAGAATGGCAGGCAGTGACTAGTGGGGTACCGCAAGGCTCGGTGCTGGGACCGCAGCTATTTACAATATACATTAATGACTTAGATGAAGGGATTAAAAAGTAACAGCAAATTTGCAGATGACACAAAGCTGGGTGGCAGTGTGAACTGTGAGGAGGATGCTATGAGGATGCAGGGTGACTTGGACAGGTTGTGTGAGTGGGCGGATGCATGGCAGATGCAGTTTAATGTGGATAAATGTGAGGTAATCCACTTTGGTGGCAAGAACAGGAAGGCAGATTATTATCTGAATGGTGTCAAATTAGGAAATGGGGAAGTACAAAGAGATCTGGGTGTCCTAGTGCATCAGTCACTGAAAAGAAGCATGCAGGTACAGCAGGCAGTGAAGAAAGCTAATGGCATGTTGGCCTTTATGACAAGAGGAGTTGAGTATAGGAGCAAAGAGGTCCTTCTGCTGTTGTACAGGGCCCTCGTGAGACCGCACCTGGAGTACTGTGTGCCGTTTTTGGTCTCCAAATTTGAGGCAGGATATTCTTGCTATTGAGGGCGTGCAGCGTAGGTTTACTAGGTTAATTCCCGGAATGGCGGGACTGTCGTATGTTGAAAGACTGGAGCGACTAGGCTTGTATACACTGGAATTTAGAAAGATGAGAGGGGATCTTATTGAAACATATAAGATTATTAAGGGATTGGACACATTAGAGGCAGGAAACATGTTCCCAATGTTGGGGGAATCCAGAACCAGGGGCCACAGTTTAAGAATAAGGGGTAGGCCATTTAGAACGGAGATGAGGAAAAACATTTTCAGTCAGAGAATTGTAAATCTGTGGAATTCTCTGCCTCAGAGGGCAGTGCTAATTCTCTGGATGCTTTTAAGAGAGAGTTAGATAGAGCTCTTAAAGATAGCGGAGTCAGGGGTTATGGGGAGAAGGCAGGAACAGGGTACTGATTGTGAATGATCAGCCATGATCACATTGAATGGCGGTGCTGGCTCGTAGGGCTGAATGGCCTCCTCCTGCACCTATTGTCTATTGTCTATTGCCCTCATTGGGTATGGTATTTAGTACAAAAGTCGGGACATGGTGATCTCACTGTCCAAATTGTTGGCGACGCACATGTGGAGCACTGTGTGTAGTTCTGGTCAGTACTATGGGAAGGATGTCATTAAGTTGGCAAGGGTGTTAAAGAGATTTGCCAAAGTATTACCTGCGCTTGTGGGCTTGAGTTATAGGGAGAGGTTCGATAGGCTGGGGCTTTCTGTTGGTGTGGAGGCGGCTGACGGGAGACATTGAGGCGTGCAAGATCATGAGGGGCATGGATAAAATGAATGCTCACAGTCTTTTTCCCAGGGTAGAGGATTCCAAAACCAGAGGAGATAGGCTTAAGGTGAACGGGAAAAGATTTAAGAAGGACCACAGGGGCAGCTTTTTGACTCTGTATCTGGCATGATCTGCCAGAGGACGCGATGGAAGCACGTACAATTATAATTTTTAAAAGACTTTTGGACAGATATATAGACAGAGTTTGGAGGGATTTGAGCCAAATGCAGGCAAATGGGACTGGCCCTAGATGCCAACTTGGTGGGCATGGACAAAGTGGGGCAAAGAGCCCGTTTCTGTGCTGTACTGCTCTATGACTTGATGAACTTAACACTTCTTGTCTGGTGGATGGAGGCGGTTGTTCTATCTAAAATGCTGATTTCAAATATTGAAATCCATTAAAAAAAATCCCCAAGCAATCAAACTGCGAGAGAGAGGAAGGAATTAGAATATCTGCATGTAACTGTGGCCCCAGTTGAAATTATTGATTTGTCCCGCAGCTTCTCGAATACCTACTCAGTTTTTTCCCCTCGCAGTTCACCCCAGTAATAATTTGGTTGCAAGATAAAGGAAAACAAAGTTCTCTGAATCATCGCTGGAGGAGGAGAGTGAATAGGGGAATGGAAAAGTGCCAGTTGGATGTCTAACAAATCTTATTTAAGTTGTAGTGCCTGAATGATGACTATAATCAAGAGAGCATTCTTTGCATGAGCTTTTATTATTTGTGGAAGTGAGTTGAACTTTTGGCACCACAAAAAATAATGCATGGTGCATGTTTGTATTGGGGGTTAGTTGCCCCAGGGTAATGGCTCCCTTGGCATAAGGTAAGAAGTGTGAAAATGCACATTGCCTTATTCAGGGATAGTTTCTTCCCAGCTGTTATCAGGGAAAGCAACTAAACTGAACTGAACTGAACTCGGTTGCTCATGTCAACATTGATAGCTGAAGAAGCACTACTGTCCCAGTAAAAACTGAATCTGGGAGGCTGTGAATCTGGGAGGCTGTGAATCTGGGAGACTGTGAATCTGGGAGGCTGTGAATCTGGGAGGCTGTGAATCTGGGAGGCTGTGAATCTGGGAGGCTGTGAATCTGGGAGGCTGTGCAAAAAATACAAACTGTTGCCAGAAGAAAGTGTAAACTTTAGAAATTGAAATTGAGGAAATAAAATTCCTACAGCAGGGTGACCAAAATTGAATGTAACACTCAAAATAAAAGTACATAAAATTATAGGAGGCATAATTAGGATGGACAATCAGAACCTTTTGCACAGGATAGAAATATCAAATATTAGAGGGCATAGCTTTAAGATGAGAGGGGCAAAGTCTAAAGGAGAAATGTGGGGCAAGTTGTTGACATAGACGGTGGCGAGTGGTGACATGCATAGATGCTGGTTGAGGCAGATACCATGGTGGCATTTACGAGACTTTTGGATAGGCACATGGATATCTGCAGGGAATGGAGGATGTGCATTATGTGAAGGCAGGCAACAGTGGATTTTGGCACCATGTTCAGCATAGACATCTGTGAGCTAATTAGCCTTTTGTGCTGTACCATTCTATTTCCATTATTTTATCTTCATTGCAACAATGTAGTTCAGAAGAAGGAGAATGGAAAGATACGGATTTTAGAATATATCCAGGGTTATTATTAGTTTGAAGTATAACAAACCATTAGCTTTTTTATAATTTATTTGCCTTTTGCATGATGATGTAACAATTACTACCCTGAAGACTATCTCATGGCAGCAAGTTCTTGACACCACGTTTATTTATCCCTTGTATTTGAAGTTTTTTGGATGAGTTTTATAGTTCTATTGATTGCAACAAATATTCCCTGCATTAACTCCAATTTGAATCTAAACAGTATAGCTTGGAAGTTAGTAGCTGAGAATTTACAGGCATGCATCAATTTTAAGGATGTTCCCATTTCTTTTGAATCAATTTCCATCTATAGTGTATCTGTGAAATTCTCAAAGATTTCTCTTCTCCTCTATCCGACAATTAGAGTCATAGTCATAGTGATATAATGTGGAAACAGGCCCTTTGGGCCAACTTGCCCACACCGGCCAACAATGTCCCAGCTACACTAGTCCCACTTGCCTGCAGTTGGTCCATATTCCTCCAAACCTATCCTAACTGTTTCTTAAACAATGGGGCCTCAGGTACCTCCTCTGGCAGCTTGTTCCATACACCCACCACCCTTTGTTGGAAAAAGTTACCCCTCAGATTCCTATTAAATCTTTTGCCCTTCACCTTGAACCTATGTCCTCAGGTCCTCGATTCCCCTGCTCTGGGCAAGAGACTCTGTGCATCTACACGATCTATTCCTCTTTTGTACACTGATTTGTTATAATACCTGCCACAACTACCTCCTCTGAAAGTTCATTCCATATACCCACCATCCTCTGCATGAAAAAGTTACCTCTCAGGTTCTAGTTAAATATTTTCCCTCTCGCGTTAAACCTGGGGGCGACACAGTGGCGCAGCGGTGGAGTTGCTGCCTTACAACGCCAGTGACCCAGATTCGATCCTGACTATGGGTGGGTGGGGGGTGGGACTGTACGGAGTTTGTACGTTCTCCCTGTGACTGTGTGTGTTTTCTCTGGGTGCTCCAGTTTTCTCCCACACTCCAAAGGTGTGCAGATTTGTAGGTTAATTGGCTTCTGTATATTGTCCCCAGTGTATAGAGTTGGTCGGAGCGGACTCAGTGGGCAGAAGGGCTTCTTTCCATCCTGTATCTCTAAACTAAACTATGTCCACTGGTTCTTGATTCTCCGAACCTGGGTAAAAGACCCTGTACATTCCATATGTCTATTCCTCTCATGATCTTATCCACCTCTAAGATCACCCAGCATCCTCCAGCACTCCAAGGAATCACATGTTCATGTAATAATTTAGTTTAGAGATGCAGCATGGAAACAAACCAATTAACCTACAAATTTGCATGTCTTTGGGATAGTGGAGTAAACTGGTGCACCCGGGGAAAGACACGCAGGCAGGTAGAACGTGCAAACTCCAAGCTGTCAACAACAGAGGTCAGGATTAAACTGATTGCCACTGTGCTGCCAATATCAATAGAGGAATCTATTCCATCAGTACCCTTATGATGGTACCTTATTATTAGAAGGGAGTAGCAGAGGATACATGCATGTAGATTCTTGCCCACTTACTGTTAAAGCTGGCAGCTCTCCTGAATCCACAGGGTAGATTGCAAATGTTGGAGCAGTGATAGTGTACCCTGAAGCAAGTGTCGTTTATAGAACAAGTCTGCAAGCTCACCACTTTCAATCTCTGTTCAAACCACATTGTAATGACCTAGATTTTGTATTAAGCAGCAAAGCGCCATTCCTGGAAAATAAATGGTCCATGAATAATTAGCACTGTGGCCTTCACCCAGCAGAGTCCAGCAACAGTGTAGTGACCCTCCCGCTCCTTGTCCCTGTCCCCCCTACCCCACCTCCAGCCGCAACAGACCCCCTCCTTCCCCTTCTCCCCAACCCCTATCACCCGTTCCTTCCCACCACCCTAATCTTCACGCTCTTAACCGCCCCACAGCTCTCTCACCCAGCAACTCTCCGCCCCCCCGTAACACTCCCCCGCAATAACACCCCCAGCAATACCCCGCCCCCCGCAACACCCCCCCCCGCAACAACCCCCCGCAATACCCCGCCCCCCCAGGCAATACCCCCCCGCAACACCCCCCCGCAACACCCCCCTGCAATACCCCCCCAGGCAATACCCCCCCGCAACATTCCCCCGCAATAACACCACCCGCAATACCCCGCCCCCCCGCAACACCCCCCGCAACAACCTCCCCGCAATACCCCGCCCCCCACGCAATACCCCCCGCAACACCCCCCCACAATACCCCCCTGCAATACCCCCCCGCAACACATCACCGCAACGCCCCCCCCCGCAACACCCCTCGCAACACCCCCCCGCAACACTCCCCCTGCAACACACCCCCGCAACACCCCCCCGCAACACCCCCCCCGCAACACCCCCCCGCAACACACCCCCTGCAACACCCCCCCGCAACACCCCCCCCGCAACACCCCCCCCGCAACACCCCTCCGTAATACGCCCCTGCAATACCCCCCTCCCGCAACACCCCCACGCAACACCCCCCCCGCAACACTCCCCCCGCAACACTCTCCCAATACCCCCCTGCAACACTCCCCCTGCAACACTCCTCCCGCAACACCCCCCGCAACACCCTGCCCCCCCACAACAGCCCCTTGCCACACCCCGCTCCCCTGCAACACCACTCTGCCACACCGCGCCCCCCCCCGCAACAGCACTTCCCCCGCAACCCCCCCGCAACACTCCGCTCCCGCAACACTCTGCCCCCCCGCAACACTCACCGCTCAACACCGCCCCCCGCAACCCCCCCGCAACACTCTGCCCCCCGTAACATGCTGTCCCCCGCTACACTCCCCCTGCAATACTTCGCCCCCGTAACACTGCGCCCCCCCCGCAGCACTCCACACTCACCCCGCAACACTCCGCAACTTACCAACACCCCTCTTACGCCCCCTTTCATTCTGCCTTCCCTCCGTCCCCTTTTCCTCTCCTTCTCCCCACCCCCTCTTGCTACCCCCCTCCACCATGTCACCCACCTTTCCGCCACGCACCAGTTATGATGATTAATTTTTATCTGCAGGTATCACAAAATGCTGGAGTAACTCAGCAGGTCAGGCAGCATCTAGGAGAGAAGGAATGAGTGACGTTTCGGGTTGATACCCTTCTTCAGATTGAAGAAGGGTCTCGACCCAAAACGTCACCCATTCCTTCTCTCCTCAATGCTGCCTGACCTGCTGTTACTCCATCATTTTGTGATACCTTCGATTTGTACCAGCATCTGCAGTTATTTTCCTACACATTTTTTATCTGTGTTCCTTCACTTCATTTTTCTTACCCATGTTGAATGGCTCACCGTGCAAAGTGTCATCCTGTGCTCCTTTCAAAGTTAATGATATGAGTCACTGTAACTTGAGTTAAATTTTCCCAGCGATTTTCTAATGTCTCTGGAAGAATCCATTTTGGCGGCAATCGAAAGGTCATGTGGCGAATGAGTGTGAAGGAAACCTGGGCTCAGTCAAGCTGTGACACACATGGAGGATCATCAGTCTGGCTCTGCTTGGACAGTTTTGCATTATTGTTTGACTGGGTTGTGTAAGTGGTGTGACAGGATTTAATGGACTTTGTGCATTAACAGAATATAATATGTTTTCTGAGGAAATACCTTGGAAGTGGCAAAGTTAGTTAGTCATAATTAACTAAGAGAGCTGACTCCTGAGAGAAATCAGATTTTCCTTGGTCAAATTATCATTTTATTGCTGTGTCAAATACAGTCAAATATTTCAAGAGAGAGTTAGAGTTAGATTTAGCTCAGGGCTAAAGGAATCAAGGGATATGGGGAAAAAGCAGGAACGGGGTACTGATTTTGGATGATCTTATTGAATAAGAGCCGGTGCTGGCTCGAAGGACCGAATGTCCTAGTCCTGCATCTATTTTCTATGTTTCTATGTCTGAAATCTAATATAAATTGTCATTGTTTGTTACTTTTAGTAATAACTTCAAGACACAGCATGGCAATCCCCTTGATCATACATTTACAATTCATGTAGGGAAAGATAAAAGTTCAGTTCATAGGCATAAATTTCCATTTAATTATTGCTGAGGTGATCCTCATATCTTTGTGGTTCCTTTTCAGTCAAAATTAGAATTTACACATGGGCACTCAATGATATACCAGAGGTTAGCATTGGTCTTCACCAGAGCAGTGGAGATATTTGAGACACTACATCGGTTAAAAATCGATCGCATGGAGTTTTTAGAAAAGCTGGCTGAACTTAAAAGTAGATAAATCATCAGGACATGACATGTTGTATTCCAGAATTTGTAAGAAAGTAGGGGAAGCATCATTGGGCACTTACCATAATTGTCCAATACTGGTGGTGCCAGAGCAATGCTATTCCCTTATTCAAAGAAGAAACCTCACTAACTACAGGTCAATTAATTGAACCTTGATGGCGAGAAAGTGATTGACGCGAAAAGGAATTAAAGGCCACCCGGGGTAGTAATTTATTTAAAATATTCCAGGACAGATTTATGGACTTGCCTTCACTGGCCAACATGTCCCAGCTACACTGGTCCCACATGCCTGCGTTTGGCCCATATCCCTCCAAACCTGTTCCTCTGGTTCTCAATTCCCCTAGTCTGGGCAAGAGACTCTGTGCGTCTACCCAGATGTTTCCAGCATCTGCAGTTATTTTCTTACACTGTGCGTCTACCCGATCTATTCCTTTCATGGTTTTATACACCTTAATAAGATCACCATTCATCCTCCTGCACTCCAAGGAATAGAATCCTAGCTTGCTCAACCTCTCCCCATAGCTCAGGCCCTCGAGTCCTGGCAACATCCTCGTAAATCTCATCTGCATCTTTTCCAGCTTGACAACATCTTTCCTATAACATGGTGCCCAGAACTGAACACAATATTCTAAATACAGCCTCACCAATGTCGTATACAACTGCAACTTGACCTCCCAACGTCTATTCTCACTGCTCTGACTGATGAAGGCTAATGTGACAAATGCCTTTTTGACCACCTTGTCCATCTGTGATGCCACTTTCAACAAACGATGTACCTGTGTTCCTATAGCGCTCTGCTCTACACCACTCCCCATAGCCCTACCGTTCACTGTGTAGGTTCTGCCCATGTTAGTACTCCCAAAATGCAACATCTCACATTTCTCTGAGAGGTGAAAGATTTAATAGGAATCTGAGGGGCAACGTTTTCACACAGATGGCAATGGGTACATGGAATGAACTGCCGGGGGAAGTACAGTAGTTGACGCAGAAACTATAACAACGTTTAAAATACATTGAGCATGTAGATGGACACAAAACGTTTAGAGGGATTTGGACCAAACAAGGGCAGGCGGGACAAGTGTAGATAGGGCTTGTGTTGTATGAATTTATGACTGTGACCAGTTATGCTTTCTACCTGTTGCACCATGCGGATGGTGCTTACGGTGTTAAAGTGAGCAGGGCTTTAATCCCAGGTGCCTTTAGAGCTGTCTTTGCCAGTGCTTCTGGTGATATCCTGAGCTTACTGCAGATGCTGAAGGGGACACGGCCTTCAGATGTCTCAAACTCCTTCTGATCAGAGTTTGTGAAGAAACCCCATCTGCACCCATGACGGATGAGGACAATACAAAATTAAAGTTGGGCATGAATAGTTATTTTGTAGTTCTTGCAGCCACCCCACAATTTAAGCGCAGTAGTTTCCACAGCAACTGTGCTCATTGACTTTGGTTTTACTACATAAACATGGGTTAGAGTGTTCTTGGGAGACATCTTGGACTCGTTAACACATCATCTTCATATTTCTGTCAGGAGCACCAGAGCATCTGATATAAAAGGATTTTTTTCTTCAGTATTTGCATCCTTTTATGATGTTATATTTGACGATCACTGAATACATTATAGGAAAAGCAGTCTTCATAAACTGGATAAATTGTCACATTTCATCAGTTACACCACATTGCTAATTTTAATGATGCTCTGGGCAAAGGCACATATTGCAGAATATGTCATAGAGAGATATGATATAGATGTTCTGAAGAAGGGTCTCGACCTGTAACGTCTCTCCAGAAATGCTGCCTGTCCCGCTGAGTTACTCCAGCTTATTGTGTCTATCTTATGTTATAGATTACTTATCTATTTCAGCACTGCATACAATAACCCTGCACAAGTTTTATGCAGTGAGAGAATGCAGTCACTATGATAAACCTATCACCCCACCCACCAATAACATCTGAAAATGTATTCCCAGCTGGATCACTTTTATTTTGTTCCTCGGCTTCCAAATTTTCTAATAAATGTATCTAAAGAGTGAGTTTCAGATGATATTCAAGCAATCGTCTTGCACTTGCTCGGATTAAAATCTATCTGCCATTGCTAACCAACCAGTTTACATTCAAGTCCCATATCTATCACAAGCAGCAGAGATCCCAGCACAGATCCCTGCGGAACTCCAATGATCACAGACCTCCATACTGGACTTTATCTTGCACTAAATGTTATTCTCTTTATTAAAGATGTTATAGCAGTGCATTTGGAAGGCTGTGACAGGATCAGTTAAAGTCAGGATGGATTTATGAAAAGAAAATCATGCTTGACAAACCTTCTGGAATTTTTTGAGGTTGTAACAAGTAGAATGAATAAGGGAGAGCCAGTGGATGTGGTGTTTCTGGACTTTCAAAAAGCCTTTGACAAAATCCCACACAAGGGATTAGTGTGCAAAATTAGAGCACATGGTATTGGGGGTAGGGTATTAACATGGTTAGAGAACTGGTTGGCAGACAGGAAGCAAAGAGTAGGAATTAACGGGTCCTTTTCAGAATGGCAGGCAGTGACTAGTGGGGTGCCGCACGGCTCAGTGCTGGGACCCCCAGTTATTTACAATATATATTAACGATTTTTACAAAGGAATTAAATATAACATCTCCAAGTTTGTGGATGACACAAAGTTGGGTGGCAGTGTGAGCTGCGGGGAGGATTCGATGAGGCGTGACTTGGATAGGTTGTGTGAGTGGGCAGATGCATGGCAGATGCAGTATAATGTGGATAAATGTGAGGTTATCCACTTTGATAGCAAGAACAAGAAGGCAGATTATTATCTCAATGGTGTCAGATAAGGAAAAGGGGAGGTGCAACGAGACCTGGGTGTGCTTGTACATCAGTCACTGAAAGTAAGCATGCAGGTACAGCAGGCAGTGAAGAAAGCTAATGGCATGTTGGCCTTCATAGCGAGCGGATTTGCTTATAGGAGCAAAGAGGTCCTTTTGCAGTTGTACAGGGCCCTGGTGAGACCACACCTGGAGTATTATGTGCAGTTTTGGTCTCCTAGTTTGAGGAAGGACATTCTTGATATTGAGGGAGCGCAGCCAAGTTAATTCCCATGAACTCTACTTGCAGTTCCTCCAATTGGGCAATTAATCTCCTCCATCCACTGTTCGTATCATCCCACCATCCTTCACTTATTGATTTATCAGATTCCATAATGAATCCTCTCAATTTCTGGCACTTCTGCTCTCACCCTGCCTTCCACAAGACAGAACAGAGATGGAATTCCCTTAGTCGTAAAATCACAATATCATAGAGTCATTCAGCATGGAAACAGGCTTTTGGCCCAACATGTTGTTGCCGACCAAGATGCCCCATCCATGCTGGTGCCATTTTCCCGCATTTGTCTCATAACTCTATAACCAGGCATTTTCGACTGCAAGCCCCTGCTCCTCTACCTCACAGCTATCCAGTGAGCTAATCAGCCTTTTCCGATGAGGAAGAGATTCACTGGCACCTCCTCCAGTCTATCTATTGGATTTGGTGCTCTCAATGTGACCTCCTCCATATTGCTGAGACCAGAGGCAGACTAGCCAACCGTTTTGCCGAGCACCTGTACTCTGTCCACCGGGGCCATGTGCAGCTCTCGGTTGCTAGTTGCTTAATTCTTCCTCCTGACCTGTCTGTCCTCGCCCTCTTCCACTTCCAGAGTGAGACCAAACACAAACCAGTGGAACAACTTCTTAGATTCCACCCCAGTATTCTACAACTTCACCCGTTTCTAATAGTGGGGGGGGGGGGGGGGGGGTGTTTCAAGTGGGATCGACAAGGATGGAATTAAAGGGAAAGAGAGTATAGGAAGAGTTAAGAAACACCCCAGAATTAACGGGACAGAAGCTCACAAAGCAATAAGAGAGAATGGCCAAGTGTAATAGGAATCAATGTGGAAGCTGAGATGAGCAAAGGATTAAAAGTACTATATGTGAATGAGCGAAGTATATGAAGTAAAGTGGATGAGCTTGAGGCTCAGTTAGAGATTGGTAGATATGACATTGTGGGGATTACAGAGACGTGGCTGCAGAAGGATTAGGACTGGGAACTGAATATTCAGGGTTATACATCCTATAGAAAGGACAGGCAGGTGGGCAGAGGCGGTGGGGTAGCTCTGTTGATGAGGGATGGAATTCAGTCCCTTGCGAGGGGTGACATTGGGACTGATGATGTAGAGTCACTGTGAAAAGAGTTGAGGAATTGTAAAGGTAGGAAGACACTAATGGGAGTCATCTACAGACCCCCAAACAGTAGCCTGGATATAGGGTGTAAGTTGCAGCAGGAGTTAAAATTGGCATGCAACAAAGGTAATGCCATTGTAGTTATGGGGGATTTCAATATGCAGGTAGACTGGGAAAATCAGGTTGGTTCTGGACCCCAAGAAAGGGAGTTTGTAGAGTGCCTCCGAGATGGATTCTTAGAGCAGATTGTACTGGAGCCTACCAGAGAGAAGGCAATTCTGGATTTAGTGTTGTCCAATGAACCAGATTTAATAAGAGAACTCAAGGTAAAGGAACCGCTTGGAGGTAGTGACCATAATATGATTAGTTTTAATCTGCAATTTGAGAGGGAGAAGGTTAAACCAGGAATGTCAGTGTTGCAGTTGAACAAAGGGGACTACGAAGGCATGAGAGAGGAGCTGGCCAAGGTCGAATGGGAAGGGATCCTAGTAGGAATGACGGTGGAACAGCAATGGCAGGAATTTCTGGGCATAATCCAGAAGATGCAGGATCAATTCATTCCAAAGAGGAAGAAAGATTCTAAGGGGAGTAAGAGGCAACCGTGGCTGACAAGGGAAGTTAGGGATGGAATAAAACTAAAAGAAAAGATGTATAAGGTAGCAAAGAGTAGCGGGAATTTAGAGGCGTGGGCAACTATCAAAGGACAACAGAAGATAGCAAAAAGGGCAATACGGGTTGAAAAGATGAAGTACGAAGTGAAGCTGGCCAAGGATATAAAGAAGGACAGCAAAAGCTTCTCTAGGTATGTTAGGAGAAAAAGATAGTAAAGACCAATGTGGGTCCCTTGAAGGCAGAAACGGGTGAAATTATCATGGGTAACAAGGAAATGGCAGAAGAGTTGAACAGGTACTTTGGATCTGCCTTCACTAAGGAAGACACAAACAATCTCCCAGATGTACCAGTGGACAGAGGATCAAGGGAGACAGAGGAACTGAAAGCAATTTGCATTAGGGGAGAAATAGTATTAAGTAGACTGATGGGACTGAAGGCTGATAAATCCCCGGGCCTGATGGTCTGCATCCCAGGGTACTCAAGGAGGTGGCTCAAGAAATCGTGGACGCATTGGTGATCATTTTCCAATGTTCAATAGATTCAGGATCAGTTCCTGTGGATTGGAGGATAGCTAATGTTATCCTACTTTTCAAGAAAGGAGCGAGAGAGAAAACGGAGAATTATAGACGAGTTAGCCTGACATCGGTGGTGGGGAAGATGCTGGAGTCAATTATTAAAGAGGTAATAACGGCGCATTTGGATAGCGGTAAAAAGATTGGTCCAAGTCAGCATGGATTTATGAAGGGGAAAACCTGCTTGACTAATCTTCTGGATTTTTTTGAGGATGTGACAAGTATAATGGATGAAGGGGAGCCAGTGGATGTAGTGCATCTAGACTTTCAGAAAGCCTTTGATAAGGTACCACACAGGAGGTTGGTGAGCAAAATTAAAGCACATGGTATTGGGGGTAGGGTATTGAGATGGATAGAGAATTGGTTGGCAGACAGGAAGCAAAGAGAAGGAATAAACTGGTCTTTTTCAGAATGGCAGGCAATGGAAAGTGGAGTGCCGCAAGGCTCGGTGCTGGGGTCACAACTATTTACAATATATATTAATGATTTGGATGATGGAATTAGAAGTAACACGAGCAACTTTGCGGATGACACAAAGCTGGGTGGCAGTGTAAACTGCGAAGAGGATGTTAGGAGGTTGCAGAGTGATTTGGATAGGTTGAGTGAGTGGGCAAATGCATGGCAGATGCAGTATAATGTAGATAAATGCGAGGTTATCCACTTTGGCAGCAAAAATAAGGAGGCAGATTATTATCTCAATTGTGTCAGATTAGGTAAAGGGAAAGTGCAACGAGACCTTGGTGTCCTTGTACACCAGTCACTGAAAGTAAGCGTGCAGGAACAGCAGGCAGTGAAGAAAGCTAATGGCATGTAAGCCTTCATAACGAGAGGATTTGAGTTCAGGAGCAAAGAAGTCCTTCTGCAGTTGTATCGGGCCCTGGTGAGACCACATCTGGAGGATTGTGTGCAGTTTTTGTCTCCTAGTTTGAGGAAGGACGTCCTTGCTATTGAGGCAGTGCAGTGTAGGTTCACGAGGTTAATCCCTGGGATGGAGGGACTGTCATACGAGGAAAGATTGGAAAGACTTGGCTTGTATTCACTGGAGTTTAGAAGGATGAGAGGGGATCTGATAGAGACGTGTAAAATTATAAAAGGACTAGAGAAGCTAGATGCAGGAAAAATGTTCCCAATTTTGGGGGATTCCAGAACCAGGGGCCACAGTCTAAGAATAAAGGGGAGGCCATTTAAAACTGAGATGAGAAGAAACTTTTTCACCCAGAGAGTTGTGAATTTATGGAATTCTCTGCCATAGAAGGCAGTGGAGGCCAGTTCACTGGGTGAATTTAAAAGAGAGTTAGATATAGCTCTAGGGTCTAGTGGAATCAAGGGATATGGGGAGAAGGCAGGCACAGGTTACTGATTGTAGATGATCAGCCATGATCACAATGAATGGCGGTGCTGGCTCGAAGGGCCAAATGGCCTCCTCCTGCACCTATTTTCTATGTTTCTATGTTAATTCCCCTTTTCCTAACTTGACACCATTCAGATAATAATCTGCCTTCCTGTTCTTATCACCAAACTGGATACCTTACATTTATCCACATTAAACTGCATATGCCACGCATCTGCCCACTCACACAACCTGTCCAAGTCACCCTGCATCCTCATAGCATCCTCCTCACACTTCACACTGCCACCCAGCTTTGTGATATCTGCAAATTTGCTAATGTTACTTTTAATCCCTTCATCTAAGTCATTAATGTATATTGTAAATAGCTGCGGTCCCAGCACCGAGCCTTGCGGTACCTCACTAGTCACTGCCTGCCATTCTGAAAGGGACCCATTTATCCCCACTCTTTGTTTCCTGTTTGCAAACCAATTTTCTATCCATGTCAGTACCCTACCCCCCAATACCATGTGCTCTAATTTTGCCCACTAAACTCCGATGTGGGACCTTGTCGAAGGCGTTCTGAAAGTCCAGGTACACTACATTCACTGGCTCTCCCTTGACCATTTTCCTAGTTACATCCTCAAAAAATTCCAGAAGATTAGTTAAGCATGATTTCCCCTTTGTAAACCCATGCTGACTCGGAACAATCCTGTTATTACTATCCAAATGTTCCGCAAATTTTTCTCCAGCATCTTCCCCACCACCGATGTCAGACTAGCTGGTCTATAATTTCCTGTTTTCTCTCTCCCTCCTTTCTTAAAAAGTGGGATAACATTAGCTACCCTCCAATCCACAGGATCTGAATCTATAGAACAGGGATCTCCAAACTATGGCCCCCGGGCCACATCCGGCCCACCACGAGATTTTATCCGGCCCGCTGCAAGCTGTTAGACAGCGCGGACTGGAGGCAGAAGCTGCCGGCGAAGGTTCGCCGGAGAGTGGATCGCCACTGACCCAGAGCCGGGACAAAGCGAGAGATCGCAGCGACCCCTCGATACTTCCCTCCTCGCCGCCGGTCAACCTGGTGAGAGAGTCGGGGTAGAGGGAGCAGCGGGTGAGAGCGGGAGCGCGGGGAGGGGGAGGTTGTCAGCAGATGCTGCTCCCTCCCTCTCTCTCTCCCTCCCTCTCTCTCTCTCTCCCAGAGCCAGCGATATGCAGACCCTGGAATGCAGACCATCAGGCCCTGGGGATTTATCAGCCTTCAGTCCCATCAGTCTACCCAACACCATTTCCTGCCTAATATGAATTTCCTTCAGTTCCTCCGTCACCCTAGGATCTCTGGCCACTAGAACATCTGGGAGATTGTTTGTGTCTTCCTTAGTGAAGACAGATCCTGTTCAACTCGTCTGCCATTTCCTTGTTCCCATAATCAATTCACCTGCTTCTGTCTTCAAGGGACCCATATTTGTCCTAACTATTTTTTTCCTCTTCACGTATCTAAAGAAGCTTTTACTATCCTCCTTTATATTCTTGGCTTGCTTACCTTCGTACCTCATCTTTTCTCCCCGTATTGCCTTTTTAGTTATCTTCTGATGCTCTTTAAAAGAGTCCCAATCCTCTGGCTTCCTGCTCTTCTTTGCTATGTTGTACTTCTTCTCTTTTATTTTTATACTGTCCTTCACTTCCCTTGTCAGCCATGGTCGTCTCTTTCTCCCATGAGAATCTTTCTTCCTTTTTGGAATTAACTGATCCTGCACCTTCTGTATTATTCCCAGAAATACCTGCCATTGTTGTTCTAATGTCTTCCCAGCTAGGGTCTTTTTCCAGTGAACTCTGGCCAGCTCCTCCCTCATGCCTCCATAGTCCGCTTTGGTCAACTGTAGTGCTGACACTTCCGATTTTCCCTTCTCTCTCTCAAATTGTCGATTAAAACTTATCATATTATGATCACTACCTCCTAATGGCTCTTTTACCTTAAGTTCCCTTATCAAATGCAGTTCATTACACAACACTCAATCCGAATTGCCTTCTCCCTGGTAGGCTCCAGTACAAGCTGCTCTAAGAATCCATCTCGGAGGCACTCCACAAACTCCCTTTCTTGGGGTCCAGTACCAAGCTGATTTTCCCAGTCTACCTGCATGCTACCCACATGCTCAACATATTGGGTCCCTATCCTCTCCCCTCATGTGCCCATCTGACCACCATCTCTTATTTGGTTCCAATTCTAAATCCAGTACTTGAAATTACTCCTGTTATCTCTCTCTTCTCTTAATGTTGACTAATTGTTCAAATTTAAGATTTTGTCAATTTGAATTATGGATTCCCAGCCGGAAATTAAAGGCGAAAGAAAAATGTAGTTGTTGTCTTGGAGTAGTCTTGTTAAGAGAAATGATATTGTAATGTTTGACATGATTTTTTCTTGTTTTCTGAATGGTGATCTTGTTTAGATTTGCAATTTGTTACAATCATGTCAAATTATTTTGCACATAATTGATAACCTAGCGATTTGCCTGATCTATGTTTCATTTATTTTTAATGGTGTGCTGTTCAGCATTGTATTGACTTTAATATTTAATGAAACTTAGAATTAAAAAAAATTAAATAAGTGAATTTATCAACATTTTACAAGGACAAGTGCTCAGGCCCTCGAGACAGAGTTGGAAGTGGCGGTGCCTAACGACTGCGGCTCGCTAGCAGTCTGTTCGTCTTTTTTCCTTTTTTTTGTTGTGTGTCGGTGTTGGGATGGTTTTTGTTTTTTTTTGGTTGTGTATGTGTGGGGGTTGGTGGTGTGGGTGGGGGGTGGTGGTGTGGGTGGAGGGGTGGTGGTGTGGGTGGGGGGGTTGGTGGTGTTGGTGGGGGGGTGGTGGGGTGGGTGGTGGTGGGGTGGGTGGGGGGGGTGGTGGTGTGGGTGGGGGGGTGGTGGTGTGGGTGGGGGGGTGGTGGTGGGTGGGGGGGTGGTGGTGTGGGTGGGGGGTGGTGGTGGTTGTGTATGTGTGGGGGGTGGTGGTGTGGGTAGGGGGGTGCTGGTGTGGTGGTGTGGGTGGGGGGGTGTTGGTGTGGGTGGGGGGGTGGTGGTGTGGGTGGGTGGGGGGGGTGGTGATGTGGGTGGGGGGGTGGTGGTGTGGGTGGGGGGGTGGTGGTGGGGGGGGTGGTGGTGGTGTGGGTGGGGGGGGTGGTGGTGTGGGTGGGGGGGGTGGTGGTGTGGGTGGGGGGGTGGGGGAAACCTTTCTCTTTTAGGTCTCTTCCTCACGGCGCGGGGTGCGGCTCAGCCGCAGGGCCTTCCATCGCCCGGTGCGGCTCGGCTGCGGGGCCTAACATCGCCCGGCGCGGCTCGGCCGCGGGGCCTAACATCGCCCGGCGCGGCTCGGCCGCTGGACGTAACAGTGCCCGGTGTGGCTTGGCCGCGGAGCCTTCCATCGCCCGGTGCGGCTCTGCCGCGGGGCCTAACATCGCTGGTGCGGCTCGGCCGCTGGACTTAACAGTGCCCGGTGAGGCTCGGACGTGGGGCCTAACATCGCCCGGCGCGGCTCGGCCGCGGGACTTTTCATCGCT
The DNA here is from genome assembly GCF_053455715.1 of Rhinoraja longicauda. Lineage (NCBI taxonomy): Eukaryota > Metazoa > Chordata > Chondrichthyes > Rajiformes > Arhynchobatidae > Rhinoraja > Rhinoraja longicauda. The sequence goes on along the minus strand of NC_135957.1, from coordinate 89,103,562 downwards.
GGTGCGGCTCGGCCGCTGGACGTAACAGTGCCCGGTGCGGCTCGGCCGCGGTGCCTTCCATCGCCCGGTGCGGCTCGGCCGCGGGACTTAGCTGCGCACGGCTCGGTCGCGGGGCCTTCCATCGCCCGGTTCGGCCGCGAGACGTCTCAGCGCCCGGTGCGACTCGGCCGCGGGGACTTCCATCCCCTTGCGGGGACTGTGCGGGTCGGTCGGGGACGAGCTGTCTGTCCGTGGGCGTGGGGAAGAGAGTGGAAGTTTTGTTGCCTCCATCACAGTGAGGGGGTGTTTGGAGTCACTGTGATGGACGTTTGTGTTGGGGTCATGTGTCTTGTGTTCTTTTTTGTGTGTGACTGCTATGTAGTTTCGTTCGGTACCTTGGTACCGAATGACAAATAAAGCTCTGTTGAACTCTTGAATTATGTCAAGTGATTGCCCATATATTTGACTGTTGTTATGATTCGGACCTATTTATATTTTGTTTGCTTCTCTGGTCAGGCTATATTTTTCACATTCTCAACACCAGTCACCTAAAGCACACACTCTATTCTGACCTCTGTCATGAGAACTGATTTACAGATGGACAAATAAAAAGATTAATGTCTGTCCTCAATCATGCTTGGAAATGATGCAACAACCCGACTAATTCCTGTGAAATCTTGGCCCCTGACTGATCCAAGTGCAAATGGATCATTCGGGGTGACACTACGAATTTTGAGTCCTTGGGTGAAGAGCTCTGGGAAGCCCAGAACAAACGGAGGAAGGTAGGCACGATCAGGGCCGGATTAAGCTAGTGCGGGACCCAGAGCGTATGTTATAAAGAGGCCATAAATAGGGGACAAGGTGATGTCACTGCCCGCGTCCCACGTGACCTCACCCAGCCAGCGGCCACGTGCTCCCGCTCCACCAATCACGGATGCCCGGGACGGGAGGCGGGTTGCAACCTCCGTTCAGCGAACACATTCGGCCCCGCTCTCCGAACTCCGTTAACGTTAACGAGCTCTGTTAGCCTACACTGTCTGGGCCTACAGTGTCGGGTCCTACAGCGGCCCGGGGGCCTAATACGAGACTCTCAGTGATTCAGTGATGGAGGGATTTAATTTAGAGATACAGCGCGAAAACAGGCCCTTCGGCCCACCGTCTGTACCGACCAGCGATCCCCGCGCACACTAGGGACAATTTTATACATACACCAAGCCAATTAAGCTACAGACCTGTACATCTTTGGAGTGTGGGAGGAAACCGAAGATCTCGTAGAAAACCCACACGGTCACAGGGAGAACGTGCAAATTCCGTACAGTCAGCACCCGTGGTTGGGATGGAACCCGGGTCTCTGGTGTTGCAAGCGCTGAAAGGCAGCAACTCTACCGCTGCGCCAACGTGGGGAGATTGACAGAGGATTGCAAGAAGAGGGCCGGAGGAGTGGGAGCCGAGGGTGCCAGAGAAGTAGAGACAGGGACGGCTGGAGGAATGTGGAGAAGGTAGGGCCGGAGGAGTGAATAGTGGCGGGACTGGAGGTATGGGGGTGAGAGGGACGGAGTCGTGGTGGGGAGTGCTGGAGCAGTGGATGCTGAGAGGCATGCAAGGTGTGGGCAGAGGAGGTGGTAGAAGAGTGGAGGAGAAGACAGGGCCCGGGAAGTGAGGAGAGAAGGCCGGGGGATTGGTGAGAAAGAGGGCCCGAGCTTTAGGGAGGGTGAAAGGGAGTGACAGGATTTTGGGAGTATGGGCCAGAAGAGCAGAGAGAGAGAGAGAGAGAGACACACGGACGGGTAGGGGCTGAGAAAAGGCTGAAACTGTGAGGGAAAATGCCTATAGAAATGGAAAGTAAAGGCCGGACGAAGGGGGAGGGGGGGGGGGGGGCATGGAGGGAGGTCCTCGATTCAACTACTCTGGGCAAGAGTCTCTATAATCTACCCGATCTATTCCTCTCATGTATTGCATTGTATTGTATTGTATTGTATTGTATTGTATTGTATTGTATTGTATTGTATTGTATTGTATTGTATTGTATTGTATTGCATGTACCTCGGTACATGTGACAATAAACTCAACTGAACTAACTACCCACTGGTCTCTTGTGTCAGCAGAAGAGTCTGCACTTCCCACATTAAGCTTGTCTGTCACATTCACTAAACCAGAGTGGTAACTCATTTCAAAAGACAGAGAAATTATGATTCGAATCATAGTCACGATCATGCTTTAAACTTTCTTGTCCACACGCCTAACATGATTTTCTTGTTATCATTTATAATTGGTGGACCTGCCCTGTAAAAGTGGATATATCTGGAAATGTGGAGAAACTGGAATAGAAAATTGATCACATAATTAATTTAGGTTCTGCAAGCCCTCAACACAACCCTTTGAGGTTAATTTTAACTTTCTTCCACTGCCAAAATTAGTCATAGAGCTAGTTATATAGCATGGAATTGGACCTTTTGGCCCATTTCATCCATGCCAACCCTTCCTTTGCTTATCTAATTTGCCTACATTTGGTCCTTGTCCCTATGAACTTTTCCTTGTACCTGTCAAAGAGTCATAGAGTCATACAGTGTGGAAACAGGCCCTTGCGCCCAATGTGCCCACACTGAATGACATGTCCCAGTTACACCAGTCCCATTTTACAGCATTTGGCGTATATCCCTCTAAACTTGTCCTATCCTTGGACCTGTCTAATTGCTACTTGAACGTTGTGATAGTCCCTGCCTCAACTACCTCCTCCGGCAGCTCATTACATACACCCACCAGCCTATGTGTGAAAAAGTCACCCTTCAGATTCCTATAAAATCTTTTCCCCTTCACCTTGACCCTGTGCCCTCTGGTTCTCGATTCCCCCACTCTGGGCAAGAGACTGTGTGCGTCCACCTGATTTTATCCTCTTTTGATTTTATACACCTGTCTATGAGGTCACCCCTCATCCTCCTGTGCTCCAGAGAATAGAGTCCCAGCCTACTCAACCTCTTCCTGTAGCTCAGGCCCTTCGAGTTCTGGCAATATGCTTGTAAATCTTCTCTGCACCCTACAACATCTAACCTGGTGCCCAGAACTGAACACAACACTCTAATTGCGGCCTCATCAATGTCTTATACAACTGCAACATGACCTCTTAACGTCCATACTCAATATTCTGACTGATGAAGATCAATGTGCCAAAGCCTTTTTGACCACCTCATCTCCCTGTGACGCCACCTTCAAGGAACTATATACCTATATTGGGCGGCACGGTGGCACAGCGGTAGAGTTGCTGCCTCACAGCGAATTCAGCGTCGGAGACTCAGGTTCGATCCTGACTACGGGCGCCGTCTGTACGAAGTTTGTACGTTCTCCCCGTGACCTGCGTGGGTTTTCTCCGAGATCTTCGTTTTCCTCCCACACTCCAAAGACGTACAGGTATGTAGGTTAATTGACTGGGTAAAAATTGTCCCTAGTGTGTGTAGGATAGTGTTAATGTGCGGGGATCGCTGGGCGGCGCGGACTCGGTGGGATGAAGGGCCTGTTTCCGCGCTGTATTTCTAAATCTAAATCTATACTCCTAGATCCCTCTGCTTTACAACACTTCCCAGAGCCCTACCGTTCACTGTGTCCTGCCCATTTTAGTCTTTCCAAAATGTAACACCTCACATTTCTCTGTATTATTCCAAATGTATTTTAAATTTTATTATATCTTCCTGTAGCAGTTGATCCCTTGCAGCCACTTTAAAATTTTCACCTTTCACCTTAAAAATATGCCTTCTATGTTCCTCAAAATTTGATAAACTATTATATCATCCTTCAACCTCCTTGGCTTCATGGAAATCCATCCCAGCCTATCGTCTGTGCGCTCGTGTACAATGCCTTATCCCTCTAGTCTCTGCAACATCCTGGTGTAAATATCATAATGGCATTTAAGGGGCTTACAGAGAGGCACATGGATATGATGTGGATCATATACAGGCAGAAGACATTAGATTAGTTTTTGATAATCATCTTCACTATCTATGATACCACCCACTTTAGTGTCATCTCCAAACTTACTAATCATAGAACATAGAACAGTACAGCACAGACCAGAACAGGCCCTTCGGCCACAATATCTGTGCCACTCATAATGTCAATACCATTACTTATCTACCTCTACATAAATAATTTCCCTCTATTCTCATTCTCCGCCATTCTCTGGCACTGAGACAGCAGCACTACCAGCTGCACCACCGTGTGCCTATGCTAATGACTTTCCCACTGTCATCACTGCATTTCACCTTTCCATATAGTTTAAGTCTCAGCTCCAGTTTGCATTGACTGCAGGTAATTACACAAGTTATTATTATTCCATTGGTAGTCACAAATGGATATTCCTGATGCATGTTGAATCTTGGAGGCAGAGTTTATTTGACATTTGCAGAAGCAATTTATTGGTGCAAGAGTAGCATTTCTTGGTTTGTAATTGGCCCTAGAGGGCAGGTTTTATGATCTCCACCATCGACGATGGCTTCATCTATTCAACCAACTAACAGTTTCCATATTTTAATAAACTTGGTATACAATCGAACAGTGTAATATGCCTCAAGTGAAAGTATCTCCTGTGAAATTTAAAAAGATAACATTGAAGAATTTTGAAATCCTAGATTATATACAGCCTGAGGAGAGGATGTTTGGTGGAAATGTGCCTTGTTCTTTTCTTGGGACACAGGATTAATTAATTTGAATAGATCCTATTCAAGCTGAGTTGATCTGAATCAATCCCTCATTCAGTAATTTATCTAATATTCTCAACCTCCGTGTCAAAAGTAGCCAATTTCATAGAAACACAGAAAATAGGTGCAGGAGGAGGCCATTTGGCCCTTTGAGCCAGCACCGCCATTCATTGTGATCATGGCTGACCAACCACAATCAGTAACCTGTGCCTGCCTTCTCCACATATCCCTTGATTCCACTAGCCCCTAGAGCTCTGTCTAACTTTCTTTTAAATTCATCCAGTGAATTGGGCTCCACTGCCTTCTGTGGCAGAGAATTCCACAAATTCCACAAACATATAAAATTCTTAAGGGCTTGGAGAGGCTAGATGCGGGAAGATTGTTCCCGATGTTGGGGGAGTCCAGAACCAGGGGTCACAGCTTAAGGATAAGGGGGAAGTCTTTTAGGACCGAGATGAGAAAACATTTCTTCACACAGAGAGTGGTGAGTCTGTGGAATTCTCTGCCACAGAAGATAGTTGAGGCCAGTTCATTGGCTATATTTAAGAGGGAGTTAGATTTGGCCCTTTTTGCTAAAGGGATCAGGAGGTATGGAGAGAAGGCAGGTACAGGTTACTGAGCTGGATGATCAGCCATGATCATATTGAATGGCGGTGCAGGCTCGAAGGGCCGAATGGCCTACTCCTGCACCTATTTTCTATGTTTCTATGTTTCTATGTAAATTCAAAACTGGGTGAAAAAGTTTCTTCTCACCTCAGTTTTAAATGGCCTCCCCTTTATTCTTAGACTGTGGCCCCTGGTTCTGGACTCCCCCAACATTGGGAACATTTTTCCTGCATCTAGTTTGTCCAGTCCTTTTATAAATTTTATACGTCTCTATAAGATCCCCTCTCATCCTTCTAAACTCAAGTGAATACAAGCCCAGTCTTTCCAATCTTTCCTCATATGACAGTTCCTCCATCCCAGGGATTAACTTCGTGAACCTACGCTTCACTGCCTCAATAGCAATGACATCCTTCCTCAAATTAAAAGACCAAAACTGCACACAATGCTCCAGATGTGGTCTTACCAGGGCCCGATACAGCTCAGAAGGACCTCTTTGCTCCTATGGAAATGGCAGACGAGTTGAACCGGTACTTTGGATCTGTCTTCACTAAGGAAGATACAAACAATCTCCCAGATGGTCTGGTGGCCAGAGATCCTAGGGTGATGGAGGAACTGAAGGAAATTCACATTAGGCAGGAAATGGTGTTGGTTAGACTGATGGGACTGAAGGCTGATAAATCCCCAGGGCCTGATGGTCTGCATTCCAGGGTCTGCATCTCGCTGGCACTGTGAGAGAGAGAGAGAGGGAGGGAGAGAGAGAGGGAGGGAGGGACTAGCATTTGCTGAAAACCTCCCCCTCCCCGCGCTCCCAGGGTTCTCCTGCACCTATTGTCTATACTCAAATCCTCTCGTTATGAAGGCCAATAGACAATAGACAATAGACAATAGGTGCAGGAGTAGGCCAATCGGACCTTCGAGCCAGCACCACCACTCACTGTGATCATGGCTGATCATTCTCAATCAGTACCCCGTTCCTGCCTTCTCCCCATAACCCCTGACTCCGCTATCCTTAAGACCTCTATCTAGTTCTCTCTTGAATGCATTCAGAGACTTGGTCTCCACTGCCTCCTGAGGCAGTGAATTCCACAGATTTACAACTCTCTGACTGAAAAGGTTTTTCCTCATCTCCGTTCTAAATGGCCTACCCCTTATTCTTAAACTGTGGTCCCTGGTTCTGGACTCCCCCAACATTGGGAACATGTTTCCTGCATCTAACGTGTTCAACCCCTTAATAATCTTATATGTTTCGATATGATCCCCTCTCATCCTTCTAAATTCCATTGTATACAAGACTAGCCGCTCCAGTCTTTCAACATACGACAGTCCCACCATTCCGGGAATTAACCTAGTGAACCTACGCTGCACACTCTCAATAGCAAGAATATCCTTCCTCAAATTTGGAGACCAAAACTGCACACAGTACTCCAGGTGCAGTCTCACTAGGGCCCTGTACAACTGCAGAAAGACCTCTTTGCTCCTATACTCAACTCCTCTTGTTATGAAGGCCAACATTCCATTGGCTTTCTTCACTGCCTGCTGTACCTGCATGCTTCCTTTCAGTGACTGATGCACTAGGACATCAAGATCTCGTTGTACGTCCCCTTTTCCTAACTTGACACCATTCAAATAATAATCTGGATAACCTCACACTTATACACACTTGATTGGTAAGGGTGTCAAGGGTTATGGGGAGTAGGCAGGGCATGGTGTTGAGAGTGAAAGATAGAAGAGCCACGATCAGCCATTCAATCAGCCAAGGCAGAGTCGACTCGATGGGCCAAATGGATTAGGATATTAGTTGTGTCTGCTTTTCAGATTATACCCAGAGGATGCACAGTGGTACTGTTTATCTCTTTAAATTTGATAAAGGTCGGGCAGCCAGTAGAGGCACCATGACAATCTTGGCGCATCTCCCAATAATGAAGCATTTGTATGTTGTATATGCTTTCTGATATGTTTAATAAAACATTTCTGCTCTTACAAAATTGCCCAACTTAAAAAGTCTGCTCATCTATAAATTTAAGTTCCAGTCAATGCTGTAAACATCTTTGTGCACCAGCAACAATCAATAATTCAATGGTTTTAAATTTCCAAATCCATTAATTTGGAAAACTACTCCAGATTTAATTGACAAAAATTAGTAGATTAAGTTTAAAAATATTTATGCACTTTAGCTTTTGTTTATTGATTCACTTATATAGGTTTTGTCAGATTAATTGTTTATTGATCAAATCCTATGACCTTTCCAATTAGATTCTTGACAGTACTTATATTGAATATTTGACATTCTCATTTGCTCGAGGTACATGAGATCTTATCAACTGTACCTCTTGGTGGAGCTATCTGTTCAAAACTGAAAAGATGTCCTTTGTTGAAATCCATAGAATTTGAAGGAAAATGTTACTCAGTAGCATTAAGTGATAGTTCATATAAAAATGGCTTTTCGATTAGGCTTTTGGATAGGCAAGTGGATGTGTAGGGAATGAGGGATATCATATCATATACATACAGCCGGAAACAGGCCTTTTCGGCCCTCCAAGTCCGTGCCGCCCAGTGATCCCCGCACATTAACACTATCCTACACCCACTAGGGACAATTTTTACATTTTACCCAGCCAATTAACCTACATACCTGTACGTCTTTGGAGTGTGGGAGGAAACCGAAGATCTCGGAGTAAACCCACGCAGGTCACTGGGAGAACGTACAAACTCCTTACAGTGATGAATCATAGGCAGGCAGGAGAAATAGGTTAAGTTGGCATCAAGTGCAATATGGACAATAGACAATAGGTGCAGGAGTAGGTCATTCGGCCCTTTGAGCCAGCACCACCATTCAATGTGATCATGGCTGATCATTCTCAATCAGTACCCCGTTCCTGCCTTCTCCCCATACCCCCTGACTCCGCTATCCTTAAGAGCTCTATCTAGCTCTCTCTTGAATGCATTTAGAGACTTGGCAATGAATTCCACAGATTTACAACTTCTGACTGAAAACATTTTTCCTCATCTCCGTTCTAAATGGCCTACCCCTTATTCTTAAACTGTGGCCCCTGGTTCTGGACTCCCCCAACATTGGGAACATGTTTCCTGCCTCTAATGTGTCCAATCCCTTAATAATCTTATATGTTTCGATAAGATCCCCTCTCATTCTTCTAAATTCCAGTGTATACAAGCCTAGCCGCTCCAGTCTTTCAACATACGACAGTCCCGCCATTCCGGGAATTAACCTAGTAAACCTACGCTGCATGCCCTCAATAGCAAGAATATCCTTCCTGTTCCTATGCTGTATTGTTCGATATTTATAGCTTCAGTGATTGCATACAAATTGCCAATTTAAACAGTTTGCAGGTTTACATCATGGTCAGGAACTATAAATGAGGCTTCCATTCAAAAATTGGAAAAAAATGATTGATTGAAGTGAGATTAAACTGAGCAGGCAAGTGATCGGAATTACGTGATCAGAAACCTTCAAATGTGCAGTAGAAAGCATTATATCAGGGTGTATCAGAGCATGGTTTGGGAATAGCTCCAATCAAGACCTCAAGAAATTGCAGAGAATTGTGGATGCAGCCCAGATCATCACGTAAACCAACCTCTCTTTGACTCCTTTGTCCATTGATTCCATTTACACCTCACGCTGCCTCGGCAAGGCCACCAACATAATCAAGGACGTGTCGCACCCCGGCCACCCCTCTTCTCCCGTCTTCCATCGGGCAAAAGGTATAGAAGTGTGAAAACGCACACTTCCAGATTCAGGCAAATGAATCATTCTACCAACAACTAGAGAGCAGTCATGAGCTGCTATATACCTCATTGGAGACCCTCGGAATATCTTTGATCAGACGCTCGTGAATTTTATCTTGCACTAAACGTTTTTCATGTTATCACTTTATCATGTATCTTGTAGCGGGTGCGTGAGAAAGCCCGGAATGAAGGTGAGGAGCCAGGCAAATTCTGTAGAGGATTTAATGAGTACAGCACACTACTCTCAGCTTCAGTGAGAGACTGAAGACTGGGCTCACGCCAAAATCCTTGCTACGTATCTGTGTAGCTGGGAGCCGCCCCCGGACCTGTCCATCATTGTGCTGGAAGGTTCCATATGGGAGTGGCCTGACCCTTGGCACCCCCTACAATCTGTACATTGTGGATGGCTTGATTGTAATCATGTATTGTCTTTCCACTGACTGGATAGCACGCAACAAAAGCTTTTCACTGTACCTCGCTACACGTGACAATAAACTAAATGAAACCATTTCCCTTTCAGCACAGATATTACATAATTCCGTTAGTATGGATCTGATAGTTATTTTATTTTATAACTAAAATGAGATAATGAAATCTGTAATATCATGGCTTTTAATTAATTTCTGATTTTTCATTTTGCAAGGTTGGCACTAGTACTTATTTTCATTGAATGCAAATGTTAATGAATATATAGACCATAGAACCATACAACACAGGACAGGGCCATCAGCCCACAATGTCTGTGCCGAACATTAGTTTAGTTTAGTTTAGTTTATTGTAATGTGTACCATGATGCAGTGAAATGCTTTTTTTGGGTGCTAACCAGTCAATGAAAGATATGTTGCCTTTCACGAATCACTATATTGATTATAGAAGTTGGGATGTTATGCAACAGCTGTGCAAGACACTGCATTTAGAGTATCCTGTTCAGTTTTGGTCCCCCTGCTCCTGGAAGGATGTCATTCAGGGTGCAGAGAATGCTGCCACGACTAGGGAAAGGTTGGGGAAGCTGGGACTTTATTCCTTGGAATGCAGGAAGCTAAGGGGCGATCTTATAGAGGTGCATAAATTATGAAGGGAATTGATAGGGTGAAAGTACAGAATCTTTTACCCAGAGTAGGAGAATGAAAAAACAGAGAACAAAGGTTTTCGGGGAAAGATTTTATAGGAAAAAAGGCCTGTTTCCGGCTGTATATATATATGATATGAAACCAAGGGGCAGCATTTCTCACACAGAGGGTGGTGGGTGTATGGAACGAGCTGCCAGAGGTGAAATTAAGGCAGGGACTATATCAACATTAAAAAGACATTTGAATAGGTACATTTAAAGGGCGGCACGGTAGCGCAGCGGTAGAGTTGCTGCTTTACAGCGAATGCAGCGCCGGAGACTCAGGTTCGATCCTGACTACGGGTGCTGCACTGTAAGGAGTTTGTACGTTCTCCCCGTGACCTGCGTGGGTTTTCTCCGAGATCTTCGGTTTCCTCCCACACTCCAAAGATGTACAGGTATGTAGGTTAATTGGCTGGGTAAATGTAAAAAATGTCCCTAGTGGGTGTAGGATAGTGTTAATGTACGGGGATCGCTGGGCGGCACGGACTTGGTGGGCCGAAAAAAAGGCCTGTTTCCGGCTGTATATATATATGATATGAAACCAAGGGGCAGCGTTTCTCACACAGAGGGTGGTGGGTGTATGGAACGAGCTGCCAGAGGTGAAATTAAGGCAGGGACTATATCAACATTAAAAAGACATTTGAATAGGTACATGGATAGGAAAGGTTTAGAGGGAGGTGGGTCACTTGTGGGCAAATGGGCCTAGCTTCGATAGGGCTTCATGGTAAGCATGAAAGAGTTTGACTTAAGGGCCTGCGACTGTGTTGTCTGACTCTCTGACTTGTACAGTTGGTTTTGTATACATTTTAAATTAATGTTATTCCTGGCTGTATCTTGGGGAGATAGACACAAAAGGCTGGAGTATTTTGTGTCTATCTTTGGTATAAACCAGCATCTGCAGTTCCTTCATACACGGTACATTGAGGAGTGCAGGCAATTATATTCAGATGAAGCGGTGAGATGTAGAATTACATAGTGAGCAAGCTAATGTATCGGTATCCTGAGCCCTTGTCTGTCAATTTGGACATTGAGTTGGAATTCCACTAGACAAGGTAGGAAACTTAAATTCAAATAATTCAGTAAACCTGGACTAGAAATCTGCCTTCAGCAATATGAATCATGGAACTTGAAGAAGAAACAAGGAACTGCAATGCTGGTTTACAAAAAAAGACACAGTGTGCTGAATAACTCAGCGTGTCAGGCATACATCTAGAGAACATGGATAGGTGTCATTTTGGATCGGGATCCTTCTTCAGACAGATTGCAGTGCGGGGCTTGGGGAGAGGAGAAAGCTGGAAGAGAGGAGGGCAGGGCAAAGCCTAGCAAAGGATAGGTGGCTATATAAGTGTTGGGATCGGGAGGGGGGTGTTAATTGGTAGATGGTTGGACAAAGGCCAGAGGTGAAAAGGCAAAACATGTAAGATGGGGATAGGAGTACTGTGGACTGTCTTAAAAGTCCAGTTATTTCACTTGAACATAATTATGAGAAAGCAATTGTCTGTCCTTGCCCTCTCTGGCAATATGCATCTCCAGCCTAAAGGCAAGTTTAGTTTTGCATGCTGTTTCTCTAAACTGAACCTTGAAATCAACTCGAGAAACACCAAGTTCAGGGCTCTTAGCAATAGATTTTAAAATGCTAGCTGTACCATCAAACCATATTTCCTGAATGAATTATCAGAAATATGGCAGTTGCAAGATGATGTGGCATGCGTTGGGTCAGTCAGGTAGGTTTGAATAACCACTTCTTTTGTCTTCAGCTGTGAGTCACTCATTATGAGATTCTGAAGAAGCACAAATCTCTCTGCTTTGGAGGGGAACAGATACAAGGGACAAATTTTCCAATCTTCCAAAGTATGTCGTTCATTACAAGTATGGTTTCTAGCAGACGCTTGACTTGGCTTAAGGAATAATTATACAAAAAGAATAGGAGCAAGAATAGGAACAAGAATAATAGGAACCCGAGGAGTAACTTTTTTACACAAAAGATGGTGGGTGTATGGAACAAACTGCTGGGGGAGGTAGTTGAGGCATATACTATCATAATGTTTAAAAGACATTTGGACAGGTACATGGATACCGGTGTTGGCAAGTTGGGCCGAAGGGCCTGTTTCCACGCTGTTTGACAATGACTCTGATTCTGACGATATGTGGCAAAACGATTAATTAAGGTTTTCAAATCCCTGAATATTAGATGTCTGCTTGAGTATTAAAACGCATGTTGATGATGACTAAACTAGAAATGACCTGAAACTATGTTTTTTTTTTTCCTGTACCAGACCTAAACACCACCCTAAGTATAGGAATTGAAACATGCTGTTAATTTCCTTGAGGAAATTAAAGGTATCACAAAATGCTGGAGTAACTCAGCAGGTCAGGTAGCGTCTAGGAGTGAGGGAATGGGTGACGTTTCGGGTCAAGACCCTTCAGATCAAGGGGAGAAGCTACAATATCAAGTAATCCATTTGGATCTGAATAAAGATAGACACAAAACGCTGGAGTAACTCAGCGGGACAGGCAGCATCTCCGGAGAGAAGGAATGGGTGACGTTTCGGGTCGAGACCCTTCTTCAGACTGAAACATCACTCGTTCCTTCTCTCCAGAGATGCTGACTGTCCCACTGAGTTACTCCGTATTGTGCTGTGGTAAACACATTCCAATTTATATTATTGCCATATTTGTAAAATGCAAACTTGTATACACTGGAATTTAGAAGGATGAGGGGGGATCTTATTGAAACATATAAGATAATTAGGGGATTGGACACATTAGAGGCAGATAACATGTTCCCAATGTTGGGGGAGTCCAGAACAAGGGGCCACAGTTTAAGAATAAGGGGTAGGCCATTTAGAACGGAGATGAGGAAGAACTTTTTCAGTCAGAGGGTGGTGAAGGTGTGGAATTCTCTGCCTCAGAAGACAGTGGAGGCCAGTTCGTTGGATGCTTTCAAGAGAGAGCTGGATAGAGCTCTTAAGGATAGCGGAGTGAGGGGGTATGGGGAGAAGGCAGGAACGGGGTACTGATTGAGAGTGATCAGCCATGATCGCATTGAATGGCGGTGCTGGCTCGAAGGGCTGAATGGCCTACTCCTGCACCTATTGTCTATTGTCTATTAAGCAACTGTGAATTAATATTCCCTGTCTTCCTCTGTCATCTTGCGTTAGTTTTGGTTAGTGAGTCCCCACCCATATCAGCAGATTTAAATAACAACAGGCATCAGTTTAAATAAACATAAAGGCAGAATGACTTTTGTGTTCCACTATTAACAAATACAAGACATCTCAAAGCACTTTAAAGTACTTTTCTAAGTGTCATCACTGTTTGATGTCTGTTGCCCTAAAATCTGATGACAAAACAGCACAAACTGAAATACAATGGTGGTCAGAGGATCTGGTGACACCGATATAGGACTAAGCAATGTCCAGGACCCTGGGGGTAACACCCTGCTGTTGTGTGAATGAGTAGCTTGGAGGGCTGGGTGAATTTCCTGCGTAGTAGATTGAGTGACAGATGGTGCAAATGACAATGTGCACACTTTTTCTTCTTGTGTTCTTCTTGCGTATGGCGTGCACTCTCTCTACACCAACGACTGCACCTCCACAGACTCCTCTGTCAAGCTCTTCAAGTTTGCGGATGACACTTCCCTGATTGGACTGATCCAGGATGGGGAGGAATCCCTACAGAAGGGAAGTGACACAGCTGGAGTCCTGGTGCCATCGCAACAACCTGGAGCTCAATGCTCTAAAGACAGTGCAACTAATTGTAGACTTTCGAAGAGCTCCCCCTCCCCTCCCCCACTCACCATCAACAACACCACAGTCACCTCTGTGGAGTCATTTAAGTTCCTTGGAACCATCATCTCCAGGGACCTTAAATGGGGGGCCACCATCGACTCCACAGTCAAAAAGACCCAACAGAGGATGTACTTCCTGCGGCAACTGCGGAAACACAATCTGCCACAGGCAATGATGGTCCAATTCTATACTGCTATCATTGAGTCCGTCCTCACCTTCTCCATCATGGTCTGGTTTGGCTCAGCCACCAAGCACCACATCCGGAGGCTGCAACGGATCGTTCGCACAGCTGAGAAGGTTGTTGGCTGCAACCTTCCCCCCATTGACGAACTGTACACCGCAAGGGCCATGAAACGAGCGGGCAAGATCATCTCTGACCCCTCTCACCCTGGCCACAAACTTTTTGAAGCACTTCCCTCTGGAAGGTGACTCTGGACTGTCAAAGCAGCCACAGCCAGACATAAAAACAGCTTTTTTCCACGAGTGATAATTCTACTCAATAACCAGAGTTAAGGACAGTGCCAACTTGTTTGGTGTGGCAGCTATTAGCCCAAGCTGTTGAGCAAAAACTCGGCAGTTGAGTAGACGAGGTCTAAGCTTGCGGTATGGAGGGTGTGTGCATTGGATCCCCAGCTGCTACCTGCACATTTCCTGATGATGTTGATCCTTGCTTTCAGCTTATCATTTGACATTGTGCAAACTCTACAAACTGCACTTTGCGGTCAGTCCAAATTTAAAACAAAATTAATGGGAATGGGGTTTTGGTGATTTTCGTCAACTACTCTCAAGAGTTTGACTTGAACCTAGAACTTTCATATGGGCAGGTAGGTGGAAAGTTGTTTTACAAAGTACTATTGCAGCAATATTCCTTAGTTTAGTGTAACATACAATAGACAATAGACAATAGACAATAGGTGCAGGAGGAGGCCAATCGGCCCTTTGAGCCAGCACCGCCATTCATTGTGATCATGGCTGATCATTCACAATCAGTACCCCGTTCTTGCCTTCTCCCCATACCCCCTGATTCCACTATCCTTAAGAGCTCTATCTAGCTCTCTCTTGAATGCATTCAGAGAACTGGCCTCCACTACCCTCTGAGGCAGAGAATTCCACAGATTCACAACCCTCTGACTGAAAAAGGTTTTTCCTCATCTCAGTTCTAAATGGCCTACCCCTTATTCTTAAACTGTGGCCCCTTGTTCTGGACTCCCCCAACATTGGGAACATGTTTCCTGCCTCTAACATGACCAATCCCTTAGTAATCTTTTACGTTTCGATAAGATCTCCTCTCATCCTTCTAAATTCCAGTGTATACAAGCCTAGTCGCTCCAGTCTTTCAACATATGACAGTCCCGCCATTCCGGTAATTAACCTAGTAAACCTATGCTGCACGCCCTCAATAGCAAGAATATCCTTCCTCAAATTTGGAGACCAAAACTGCACACAGTACTCCAGGTGCGGTCTCACTAGGGCCCTGTACAATTGCAGAAGGACCTCTTTGCTCCTATAATCAACTCCTCTTGTTATGAAGGCCAACATTCCATTGGCTTTCTTCACTGCCTGCTGTACCTGCATGCTTTCTTTCAGTGACTAATGCACTAGGACGCCCAGATCTCATTGTACGTCCACTTTTCCTAACTTGACACCATTCAGATAATAATCTGCCTTCCTATTCTTACCACCAAAGTGGATAACCTCACACTTATCCACATTAAACTGCATCTGCCATGCATCCGCCCACTCACACAACCTGTCCAAGTCACCCTGCAACCTCATAGCATCTTCCTCACAGTTCACACTACCACCCAGCTTTGTATCATCTGCAAATTTGCTAATGGTACTTTTAATCCCTTCATCCAAGTCATTAATGTATATTGTAAATAGCTGCGGTCCCAGCACCGAGCCTTGCGGTACCCCACTAGTTACTGCCTGCCATTCTGAAAGGGACCCATTTATCCCCACTCTTTGCTTTCTGTCTGTCAACCAATTTTCTATCCATGTCAGTACCCTACCTCCAATACCATGTACTCTAATTTTGCCCACTAATCTCCTATGTGGAACCTTGTCAAATGTTTTCTGAAAGTCAAGGTCACCACATCCACCGGCTCTCCCCTGTCAATTTTCCTGGTTACATCCTCAAAGAATTCCAGAAGATTAGTCAAGCATGATTTCCCCTTCGTAAATCCATGCTGACTCGGAACAATCCTGTTACTACTATCCAAATGCTCCGCAATTTCGTCTTTTATAATTGACTCCAGTATCTTCCCCACCACTGATGTCAGACTAACTGGTCTATAATTTCCTGTTTTCTCTCTCCCTCCTTTCTTAAAAAGTGGGACAACATTAGCTACCCTCCATTCCACAGGAACTGATCCTGAATCTATAGAACATTGGAAAATGATCACCATTGCGTCCACAATTTCTAGCGCCACCTCCTTAAGTACTCTGGGATGCAGACCATCAGGCCCTGGGGATTTATCAGCCTTCAGTCCCATCAGTCTACCCAACACCATTTCCTGCCTAATGTGGATTTCCTTCAGTTCCTCCTTCACCCTAGGATCTCTGGCCACTAGAACATCTGGGAGATTGCTTGTATCTTCCTTAGTGAAGACAGATCCAAAGTACTGGTTCAACTCGTCTGCCATTTCCTTGTTTCCCATAATAAATTCCCCGCTTCTGTCTTCAAGGGACCCACATTTGCCTTGACTATTTTTTTCCTCTTTACATACCTAAAGCTTTTACTATCCTCCTTTATATTATTGGCTAGTTTACCCTCGTACCTCATCTTTTCTCCCCGTATTACCTTCTTAGTCATCTTCTGTTGCTCTTTAAAAGAGACCCAATCCTCTGGCTTCCCACTCTTCTTTGCTTTGTTGTACTTCTGCTCTTTTATTTTTATGTTGTCCTTGACTTCCCTTGTCAGCCACGGGTGTCTCTTACTCCCCTTGGAATCTTTCCTCCTCTTTGGGATAAATTGATCCTGCAACTTCTGCATTATTCCCAGGAATACCTGCCATTGCTGTTCCACCATCTTCCCTGCGAGGGCCTCCTTTCAGTCAATTCTGGCCAGCTCCTGCCTCATGCCTCTGTAATCCCCCTTGCTGTACTGTAATACTGACACTTCCGATTTTCCCTTCTCCCTCTCAATTTGATGAGTAAATCCTAGAGTCCCTTTACTGCTGAACATTTTGAAATGTGGACCTTATTAGTTTCTTTTCCATGTATTTATGTACAGAGATAGCTTTATTTAGCTCATAACAGTTAATCCCCAGTTAATCCCCAGTTGGATCCTGTTGGATAATCACAAATAGCCTAAAGAGAGTAGCTGTATTGGGATCACTAAGAGATATGGAAGGGAATCATTTGAGTGCCGAAGAGAATTGGTCAACATGATTTAAAGCGATATGTTGATCTTAAATTCACAGTGATTAGTGCATCCACAAGATAAGTCTATCCTTCTTGCAAGGACACCTAACCACAATGGTTTTAAAGTTATGCTTATCTATTTAAGTTAAATTGTGTAAGTCATAAGTGTTAGGAACAGAATTAGGTCATTTGGCCCATCACGCCTACTCCGCCATTCAATCAAGGCTGATCTATCTCTCCCTCCTAACCCCATTCTCCTGCCTTCTCCCCATAACCCCTGATACCTGTACTAATCACTGTGTATACTTGCTGTAAAAAAATCATGTCGGTGCCTCCTGAGCTTTTCATCGCTATTTGAGTTTTGTAAGGTTGTTACAAAATATTAGTTGCAAGAAACTTGATTAATAGTTTGGTAACATAGACAGGACAGACGGATACAGCAACAATGTTCCAGGCCTCAAGAGTTCAACGGCAGGGCCAGAGCACCAAGGAAAAGGGAATAAGGTTTAGGATGAAGATTAGGAGAAATTATATTAATGAGGTGGTAGTGTACCTGTGGATTTCTCCAGCACGGAAGGCGTTGACTTGCAAGGCATTAAATATATACAAGGATGCAGAAATGTTTCTTGATGCCAAAGGGATTCAAGGATACAGGGAGGCTGACATGGATCAACATGACTGTGTGGAATGGTGGTGCTGGCCACAGAGCCCTGACAGCTCTTCCCTTCTGTTTCTCATTTTCTTGTATTGCTTATTGCTTTTGAGAAATATCAAAGGCGACGTTGCATTGCAAGTTATCTCTAGAGTGTGAATACCATTTATTTTTGAATGCAGCTCTAGTTAGTATCTCCATTTAAAGATGTTTATTAATAATAATAATAATGCATTACATTTATATAGCGCTTTTCATATACTCAAAGACGCTTTACAGGGATTTAGAGAACATAGGGAAATGCATAAATAGATAAATAAGTAAATAAGTAAACGAACAGAGAAAGGAGACAGAAGGTGAGGTGGCCTTCAGTGGTTGAAGGCAGTACTGAACAGGTGAGACTTCAGTGATGTTTTGAATGTGGTGAGTGTGGAGGAGTCTCTAACGGTTTGGGGTAGTGAGTTTCATAGGGTGGGAGCAGCGATGGAGAAAGCCCTGTCCCCCCAGGATCTGAATTTGGTCCGGATGTGGGGGGATAGGAGATTGGCAGCGGCAGAGCGGAGGGTGCAGGTGGGAGTATGCCTGTGGAGGAGGTCAGTCAGGTAGGATGGGGCCAGGTTATGGAGGGCTTTGTAGGTTATGAGGAGGATTTTGTACTGGATTCTCTGGGGGATGGGGAGCCAGTGGAGTTTGTAAAGGACGGGGGTGATATGGTCACGGATCGGGGTGTGGGTGAGTAGACGGGCAGCGGAGTTTTGAATGTATTGAAGTTTACTGATGATTTTTGAGGGTGTGCCATAGAGGAGGCTGTTGCAGTAGTCCAGACGGGAGGTGATGAAGGCGTGGATGAGGGTTTCTGCAGCTGTGGAGGAGAGGGATGGATGGAGATGGGCAATGTTTTTGAGGTGGAAGAAGGCTGTCTTTGTGATGTGGTTGATGTGTTTGTGGAAAGAGAGGGTTTGATCAAAGATGATTCCAAGATTCCGGATGTGAGGGGAGGTGGATACTGGGAGACCATCAATGTTGAGGATGAAGTTTTGGGTGGATTTGGTGAGCGTTTTTGGACCAATGATGATGATTTCAGATTTGTTGCAATTGAGTTTGAGGAAATTTGATTGAAGCCAAGATTTTATTTCATTGATGCAGTTTGTCAGTGTAGAGTGTGTGGTGGTGGAGATTGACTTGGTGGAGATGAGGAGCTGGATATCATCGGCGAAGCAGTGGAAGTTGAGACCATGACGGCGGATTAATTGACCAAGGGGGAACAGGTAGAGGATGAAGAGGAGGGGGCCAAGGACTGAGCCTTGGGGGACACCTTGGGGGAGGGGAGCGGTGGGGGATTTACAGTTGTTAATGGAGATGAACTGGTGCCTGTCAGAGAGGTAAGATTTGAACCAGGATAGGGCTGTGCCGGTGATGTTAAAGGAGGTTTCAAGTCGGGTGAGGAGAATGGAGTGATTTATGGTGTCAAAGGCGGCGCTGAGGTCAAGTAGGATGAGGATGTTGAGGTTGCCAGCGTCGGAGGAGAGGAGAAGGTCCAGCCAGTTTTGCAGTAATGCCTTTTTGTACTTTTAAAAATCAAATGTTAATGAGGATGAGAGCAGAGACAGGATTGACTGGTGGTACAATGGCTACAAAGGATGCAAAGGGCAGCAAGCAAAATGTTAGGGATGTAACATCACACGACTTGCCTGCACCTAGGGAGGTAGGCATTGGCAATTTTGTGAGGACAGGTCCCCTACAGAGGCTACTGCATCAATAAATGTGAGGGCCAACACCTTTAAAAGTTCACTTTAAAGAACTAAATTGTACATAGGTTCATAGCAATCATTTCAAAGTGAAAATCAGTAATTTTTCAATGCTGCTAATTTTCTCCCCGTTCCCTCCCAGTGATAATGACGGGAAGGTAAGAGATCCATGGACGAGCAAGGAGGTTCTAAACTTAGTCAGGAAGAAAAGGGCAGTGTATCTCAGGTATAAGAAGGTGACATCCGATTGGGCTTATGATTAATATACTGTAAAGCGAGTAGGAAAGAGCTCAAGCAAGTGATTAGAAGGGGGCATGAAATGTCATTGGCGAATTTGATTAAAGAAAATGCCAGCTTTTTATATAAAAAATAAGAGGGCGACCAGGGAGAAGGTAGAACCACTCTGTGACCAGTGGAGATCAGCGGGGACCTGTGCTGGGGACCTTTGTTGTTTGTGATATATATAAATCACCGAGACATAGGGCAGTTGACGCCAAAATTGGAGGAGTTGCAGACTGGGGGGAAGGGTGTCAGAAGATACAGTGGGATATAGATCATTTACAGAAATGAGAGGAGAAATGGCAAATGGAGTTTAACCCGAGTAAGTGTGAGGGATAACTTTGGGAGGTTGAATACAAGGAGAAATGGTGAGATAGCAGTTAATGACACCATTAACACCATTATCCCATCCCAGCTCATCACCAAACTCATGGGACTTGGAGTCAGTACTCATCTCTGCAACTGGAGCCTCCACTTCCTGACCAACAAACCCCAATCAGTGAGGATAGGGGACAAATCATCCTCCACGATAATCCTCAACACTGGTGCTCTGCAAGGATGCGTTGTCAGCCCCCTTCTTTACTCCTTGTCCACCCACGACTGTGCAGCATGTACACATCTAATTCAATTTACAAATTCACAGACAACACCACCATTGTGGGCCGGATATCAAATAATGATGAGACGGAGCACAGGAAGGACATTGAGAACCTCGTGTCCCGGTGTCAAGACAACAAGCTTTCTCTCAATGTCAGCAAGACAAAGGAGATAGTGATGGACTTCAGGAAGTGAAGCAGTACACAAAGCACACAAACGCCTTTACTTCCTTAGAAGGCTAAGGGAGTTCGGCACAACTCTCGCCAACTTCTGTTATTGTTATTATTCAACTATTATTATTTGTTTTTTGTGTGTACATATATTATATTGGCCTGGATTTTGCATGAGAAAACTGGGGGTAACAGCATGCACCCTAACAATGGAAGGGAGGCACAGTGGTTCAGCGTAGAATTGCTGCCTTATGGTGCCAGAGACCTGGGTTTGATACTGACTATGGTGCTGACTGTATGGAATTTGCATATTCTCCCTGTGACCGTGTGGGCTTTCTCTGGGTGCTCTGGATTCCTCCCACACTCCAAGGACATACAGGTTGGTAGGTTAATAGCTTCAGTAAAAATTGTAAATTGTCCCTCATGTGGGAAAGTGCTGGTGTACGAGGATCGCTGGTCTTCACAGACTCGGTGGCCGATGGGCCCGTTTTGACGCTGTATCTCTCTTTAGTCTCTAAACTGTCAGCAACGCTTATACAGAGTGGATTCAACTGGAACCTGTCTGCACTAGCATTCTGTTCTCTTACTCATAGACTCAATCAGAAATTCAATGAGATGTTAAGAAACTCCATTTATAAGCCACACAAATGTTAAAATCATTGAAAGAATTGCTGTTTGTTGTTAAATAAAAGATTTTAACAGTGAACTAAAATATAATTAATGCTGAGCAGCTGCTTGGAAAAAAGATAAAGTAATTCCTTCAAATTAACAATTTCAAAATTGTTGTTTTAAAAATATAACAAAAAAATCTGATTTTTTTAAAACTAAGTTTACGCATGATTTTTCAGTTCTGGTTTAATTCTATGTGAATAACCCAAGCTTACTACACTGAAGTCTGAAGAAGGGTCTCGACCCGAAACCTCACCCATTCCTTCTCTCCTGAGATGCTGCCTGACCTGCTTAGTTACTCCAGCATTTTAATAGACAATAGACAATAGGTGCAGGAGTAGGCCATTCAGCCCTTCGAGCCAGCACCGCCATTCAATGCGAACATGGCTGATCACTCTCAATCAGTACCCCGTTCCTGCCTTCTCCCCATACCCCCTCACTCCACTATCCTTAAGAGCTCTATCCAGCTCTCTCTTGAAAGCATCCAACGAACTGGCCTCCACTGCCTTCTGAGGCAGAGAATTACACACCTTCACCACTCTCTGACTGAAAAAGTTCTTCCTCATCTCCGTTCTAAATGGCCTACCCCTTATTCTTAAACTGTGGCCTCTTGTTCTGGACTCCCCCAACATTGGGAACATGTTTCCTGCCTCTAATGTGTCCAATCCCCTAAATATCCTATATGTTTCAATAAGATCCCCCCTCATCCTTCTAAATTCCAGTGTATACAAGCCCAATCGCTCCAGCCTTTCAACATACGACAGTCCCGCCATTCCGGGAATTAACCTAGTGAACCTACGCTGCACGCCCTCCATAGCAAGAATATCCTTCCTCAAATTTGGAGACCAAAACTGCACACAGTACTCCAGGTGCGGTCTCACCAGGGCCCGGTACAACTGTAGAAGGACCTCTTTGCTCCTATACTCAATTCCTCTTGTTACGAAGGCCAACATTCCATTGACTTTCTTCACTGCCTGCTGTACCTGCATGCTTCCTTTCATTGACTGATGCACTAGGACACCCAGATCTCGTTGAACTCCCCCTCCTCCTAACTTGACACCATTCAGATAATAATCTGCCTTTCTATTCTTACTTCCAAAGTGAATAACCTCACACTTATCTACATTAAACTGCATCTGCCATGTATCCGCCCACTCACACAACCTGTCCAAGTCACCCTGCAGCCTTATTGCATCTTCCTCACAATTCACACTACCCCCCAGCTTAGTATCATCTGCAAATTTGCTAATGGTACTTTTAATCCCTTCGTCTAAGTCATTAATGTATATCGTAAATAGCTGGGGTCCCAGCACCGAACCTTGCGGTACCCCACTGGTCACTGCCTGCCATTCCGAAAGGGCCCCATTTATCCCCACTCTTTGCTTTCTGTCTGTCAACCAATTTTCTATCCATGTCAGTACCCTACCCCCAATACCATGTGCCCTAATTTTGCCCACTAATCTCCTATGTGGGACCTTGTCGAAGGCTTTCTGAAAGTCGAGGTACACCACATCACTGACTCTCCCCTGTCAATTTTCCTAGTTACATCCTCAAAAAATTCCAGTACATTTGTCAAGCATGATTTCCCCTTCGTAAATCCATGCTGACTCGGAATGATCCTGTTACTGCTATCCAAATGCTCAGCAATTTCGTCTTTTATAATTGACTCCAGCATCTTCCCCACCACTGATGTCAGACTAACTGGTCTATAATTACCCGTTTTCTCTCTCCCTCCTTTCTTAAAAAGTCGGATAACATTTGCTATCCTCCAATCCACAGGAACTGATCCTGAATCTATAGATCTCCAATGCTTCCACTATAAATGATCTCCAATGCTTCCACTATTTCTAGAGCCACCTCCTTAAGTACCCTGGGATGCAGACCATCAGGCCCTGGGGATTTATCAGCCTTCAGTCCCATCAGTCTACCCAAAACCATCTCCTGCCTAATGTGGATTTCCTTCAGTTCCTCCGTCACCCTGGGTTCTCCGGCCCCTAGAACATTTGGGAGATTGTGTGTATCTTCCTCATTTTGTGATACCTTCGATTTGTACCAGCATCTGCAGTTATTTTCCTACACAAGCTTACTACACCCGCAGCAAAATATTTTCAAAGGTTCTGAAAATTAGAGTTGTCTATTTCCTGGCTTTCTGCCACAAGAACTCCTCATTCTGGAACATAGAACCATGAACAGGAACAGGCCCTTTGGCCCACAGTGTCTGTGATGAACATGATGCTAAGACCATCACATAATACACATCCCTACATTCTCTGTATATCCACATGCCTATCCAAAAGTATTAAATGCCACCGTTATATCTGCTTCAATGCCACCACCACCGCCAGCAGTATGTTCCAGGCACTCACCATCCTCAGTGTAAAAATAAAACTCACCTTGGACATCCCCTTGAAACACTGCCCTTTTCACCTTAAAACTATGCCCTCTACTATTTGATTTCTCAACCCTGGAAAAAAGGTTTTGACTATCAATATTGGGGACGTTAAATTCACCCACTAAGACAAAACTGTTGCTTTGGCATCTTTTGGTAATTTGCTGTCTATATATCTGTTCTTCTGTCTTCCGCTTGCTAATGGGGAAGTCTGCAGTACAATCTCATTGGAGTGATTGTGCCTTTCTTATTTTTTTTAGCTCTACTAACATTGCCTCAGCAGATGAAGCTTCCATTATGTCCTCTCTGAGTGCTGTCATGATAGTCACCCTGAATAGTAGCACCGCTTTTCCCTCCCACTGTAAAACATCTGAACCATCAAACCCTGCAACATTGAGCTGCGAGTTGCATCCCTCGTGCAACCACATTTCTGTAATGGCCAACACATCATAGTCCCAAGCACCGATCCAGTGAAGAAGGGTCTTGACCTGAAACGTTACCCATTCCTTCTCTCCCGAGATGCTGCCTGTCCTGCTGAGTTACTCCAGCATTTTGTGTCTACCTTCGATTTAAACCAGCATCTGCAGTTTTTTCTTACACACTGATCCAGTTCATCCGCTTTCTCCACAAAATTCTCTGCATTAAAATAAGCAAACATCAGCGCCACCATATTCCTTCACCTCTCCATGGCTGACCTTTCTTAGCGACTTACTGGCCCTAACGTTTAACTTCCCATAACTCCTTCCAATTTCTGACCTGGAAGGAGATCTGGTTCCCACTCTCCACTTCTCCAGTTTAAACTCCCTCCTGAGCAGCACTGGCGAAACTGCCTGCAAGGATGTAGAAACAAGGAACTGCAGATGCTGTTTTACAAAAGAAAAGACACTAGATGCTGGAGTAATTCAGCGGGTCAGACGGCATCCCTGGAGAACACGGATAGGTGACATTTCAAGTCGGGATGGTTCTTCAGACTGATGGGTTCCCCTCAACATGTCCCCCTCTGATCACGAATCAGGGAAATCAAGAATCATTCTGTGAGGGTTTAACTGTTGAGCAGTAAGAGGTGAAATTAGCCTTGAGGAAGATGCTGTGTTGGTGCTGGCCTGGCGTGCAACGTCAGGGAGTGATTAGACATCTATTTGAGACTGCATGACAAATGATTTTTTTCAATGCATTTTGAAACGGAACATTGCAACCCACACTGCTATTTTGAAACTTGCTTGTTAAATACTTACACATGGTTCTTGGCAACCAAAGCATAAGCTACTGGTTTACATTTAAATTACTTACCAGTGTTGCTGAACCACTATGCAACAGAAGTATTATTCTGAGGTATGTGTAAAGATAATAAGGAAAGACTGATATGGAGCATATGCCATCAAATGACTGCTATGATCTAGATGCTAGCATTTTGGATATTGAATCAGGGTACTGCAGTAGATAATTAATAGTCATCATAAAGATCTGATGCAAAATTGCAGAATACTCTTCATATTTTTCAACAGTAAGTTCCTTATTTCCTGAACTCCCTCATGCAAACATACCACCATCTCAAGATGAGTCATGCTGTACCCAATTATCTTCTCTCTGCAGTCGGCCTTGATCAACAGAGCAGGATTCTGCTCACAAACACATCGATATTTTTTACTTGAGGACCCAACAGGTTATTTTTGTGAAGCATCGAGTGAAATTCCAAGGCAACACACAGATTTCTCATTGCTGCTTTATTATACAAGCTACAAAAAAAAATCTTCCTCCACTTTCAGTCTAATTGCTGATTCCTCTCCAATCTGAAATATTCACTCTTTTCTGGTTTCTTCACTGTTCTCAAATTAATTCATGCCCCTCCATCTAATCTTCTAAATTTCCCTTCTTTTCTTTGATAATTTTCTAAACTGACCAACAGATACTCTGCACTCTCTATAAAGTAACATCAAAAGGGGTAAACCTACAGTATGAAAGGCCTCAGATTTAGCGCATGGGACCCAGAGAGAAATAGCTGACTGGAAGAGATTTGGCTTCATGGGAGTAGCGGTGGGTGGCGGGAAGAGATTGTTTTTCAGGCTGGAGGTTTAGTACCACAGGTGTGCCTCAAGGATTGTTGCTGCACCCATTGCTGTATGTGCTTTATGTCAAAGATTTAGATGAGAATGTACAAGGCATTTTTAGGACGTTTGCAGACCACAGTAAACTGGGTGCTTTCGTATAGAGCGATGGTTATAAAAAATCATAGCAGGATCTTGATCAGTTGGGCAAATGGGCTGAGGAATCGTTAATGAGGTCTAAGGCCATAAGTGTGAGGTGTTGCATTTTGACAAATCAAACCAAGGCAGAACCTACAAAGTGAATGGCAAGGCCCTGAAGAATGTTCTAGAACAGAGGGATCTAGGAGCATAGATGTAATTCCTTGAAAGTGGCATTTGAGGTAGATAGGGTTGTCAAGGAGGCTTTAGATACATTGGCCTTCATCAGTTGGAAACATAGAAAATAGGTGCAGGAGTAGGTCATTCAGCCCTTCGAGCCCGCGCGGCCATTCAATTTGATCATAGTTGATCATCCAGAATCAGTACCCTGTCCCTGCTTTTTCCCCATATCCCTTGATTAAGTTAGCCCTAAGAGCTATTTCTAACTCTATTTTGAATAGGGTACAGAGTATAGAAATTGGAATATTATGTTACTGTTTTATGACGTTGTTGAGGCCACATTTGAAGTATTGTGTTCAGTTTTATCTGGTATAGGAACAATGTTGTTAAGCTGGAAAGAGTGCAGAGAAAATTTACGAGGATGTTGCTAGGACATTACGGTCTAAGTCTAAGCTATAGGGAGTGATTGGGTAGGCTAGGACTTTATTCCGTGGTGGGCAGGAGGAAGAGAGGTGAACTTATAGTGGCCTATAAGATCATGGGGAGAATAGACAGGGTAGATTCACAGTTATTTATCCAGAATAGTGGAATCAAGAACCAGATGACATAGATTTAAGGTCTTGGTGAAAATTTAAATACTGAAATAGCAGGAAGCCCATGAATGCAACGGATCGTTCGCACAGCTGAGAAGGTTGTTGGCTGCAACCTTCCCCCCATTGACGAACTGTACACTGCAAGGGCCAGGAAGCGAGCGGGCAAGATCATCTCTGACCCCTCTCACCCTGGCCACAAACTCTTTGAAGCACTTCCCTCTGGAAGGCGACTCTGGACTGTCAAAGCAGCCACAGTCAGACATCAAAACAGCTTTTTTTCCCACGAGTGTTAGTTCTACTCAATAACCAAAGTCTGTAGTCTCTTTTTTGCTCTGGGTAGAGAGAAGACAAAAATACCAGAGTGCAGAATATAGTTATTCAGCATTATAGCACAACAGATCCAGTAATGAGATACACCCGGGCTTATGGAAGGATTGTTCAGAAGTCTGATAATGAAGGGGAAGAAGCTGTCTCTGCGTCTGATGGTGTGAGCTATCAACTTCAGTATATTCTGCCTGATGTGAGTGGGGGAGAAAGCAATGAGTGGGATGAGAAAGGCTGTCTAAAGTATACAGCGGGATATAGATCAGCTACAGAAATGGGTGGAGAAATGGCAGATGGAGTTTAACCTGAGCAAGTATGAGGTGCTGCACGTTGGGAGCTCAAATGTAAGGGGGAAATATACAATTAATTATTGTATTGACCCTTGTGGTATTAATTATTGACCCTTAGTGGCATTGATGCACAGAGGGATCTAGCGGTCCAAGTCCATAACTCCCTGAAAGTGGCAATACAAGTCGTAAGAAGACATTGCTTGCTTTCATTGTTGGAGCATTGAGTCTAAGAGTCAGGAAATCATGGTGCAGCTTTATAGGATTCTGATTCGGTGCATTTGAAGTGTTGTGTGCAGTTCTAGTTGCTGCTTACTGGAAGGATATAGAGACGATGGAAAGGGTGCAGAGGAGGTTTACCGGAATGATGCCTGGATTAGGGAGTGTGCATTTGAGACTGGATTAGGGAGATGTGGTAGGATTTCCTACTACCAAAATGCATGACTCCACACTTTGCTGTGCTGTATTCCATCTGCCACTTCTCAGCTCACTCTCCCAACTCACTCTCCCAACCTATCCAAGTCCTTCTGCAGAGTATTGCTATCTCCACACTATGTGCCCCTCCACCTATCTTCGTATCATTTGCATACCTAGCTACAAAGCCTTCAATTCCCTCATCCAAATCATTGATAAATATCGTGAAGAGTAGTGCCCCAGCACAATCAGTCTGATGAAGGGTATCAGCCCAAAATGTCTCATATCCATGTTCTCCAGAGATACCAGCTGACCCACTAAGTTACTTCAGCACTTTGTGTCTTTTTGATGGCAAAGAGACTTCTGGATAAGCACATGGAAATGCAGGGAATGGAGGGATTGTAGGGACATAGGGATTGGCTGGGAGTTCGAACCCTCGGATTGGCTAACGATGTCACGAGGTGCCAGCGCGGGAGAGACAAGCAGTCTTGTGTTGAACTCCGTCCGGTGAGGACGTATTCGTTGGTTGTCTATAGTTGTGAGTATCGCGTTTGTTACGGGGTTTTTGCCTATGCAAATAAACTCCGTCTTCAACACTCACCCGCTTCTGGACTCGCCACAGGATATGGATTATGTGCAGGCAGATACGATATGGCATTATGTTTGTCATGGACATGTGGGCTGAAGGGCCTGTTCCTATGCTGTACTGTTCTAAGTTGTCTGCTTTCCTGAGACAGAGTGAAGTGGAGTGACTGGTAAAGAGTCTGGTCTGTGTTAGACTGGGCTACATCCACAACTGTACAACCTATATTTGCGATTACAAGAGCTATTCCCAAACAAGCTGCGATGCAACCTAACAATATGCTTTCTCTGGTACATGTGGAAGTTTATAAAAGCCTCTTGCAAAATGTCCTCAGTTTGCTGAGGAAGTAGAGGGGTTGAGTGCCGCTGTGGCTGTTGCTTCAGTATGGTTGTTCCATGACAGATTGTTGGTAATATTTACACCGAGGAATCCTGAAGCTCTCAGCCATTTTCACTTTGGCACCATTGAAGCTGATTGGTGCATGTACTCCACCACGCTGCCTGAGGTTGATAACTAGCTCCTTCCTCTTGCTGACCCGTTGAATACTCCTTGGATTTTGTTTTATTGCTACTTCTATTTCAAAATTTTCAGTGCCTTTAATCTTTTATTCCTCTGTTATATTCCTGATATTTCTGTTGGGCTTCGTCTTCTCTATTCTAACTTTGTATTAAAGCCAATTAATATAAAGATCTGAATCCTTGATATTGTTCTGTCATGGAAACCTTTGTTTTATGATGCAGTGAAAAATTCTTGTCTGATACTTCTTTGTGGATGTTAACTATAAGAAATCATTTTCCCACTTGGTTATGGGGTGTGGGCGTCACTGAGCAAGTCTTTGTGAGCTGGTGTCTTCAGATGCTGCTGCTGCCCAGTGCAGCTCCTCCCACTGTGTCATGAGATTGAGAATTACAGGATTCCAATCTGTAACAATGAAGGAACAACCATGTATTTTCCACAGCTTAGTGTATACTATGAAGTGATGGCAAGTGATGGCATTCCCAAATGTCTTACTTTTGATCACACTTCCTCCCCACCACCAGTCTGCTCAGGACATTGATTTACAACAGTACAGCACAAGAACAGGCCCTTTGGCCCATGGTGGTGGCTATTTGGAACAAACCTCTAGAAGACGTAGTTGAGGCAACTATGTTATCAACATTTAAAAGGCATTTGGACAGCTACATGGAGAGGAAAATTTGGAGGAGATACGGGCCAATTGCAGACAAATAGAATGAGCTAAAATGGGGCATCTTGATCAGCATGGACGAGTTGGGCTGAAGGACCTGTTTCCATGTGGTATGACTCAATGGCTCCATGACTAATGGTTGGGTCCCAGGCACTGCCCATTACTGATGTGTGGTTGGGCATGAAAACAATGCTGCAAGGAAGATTTAGATGTAACTGCATTTCTACGTATTCAGCATATGGAGCCATACTGACACAATCAAATATATGGTAACGTTTTGTCATCTGTACAGCAAAAGATATTTCAGATCCAAATGTGGTGTTTTTTGGTGGTGTGTAAAAGCTCAATAGAATTGTACATCGTTTTCACCACCTTAAGTCACCAATAGATCAACTGCAACGCCATTTACACATGGTAAACTGAAAGAGTAGTGCTAACTGAGGGGGAATATGAACTACAGTCCCTACATCTGGTATAATTGAGGTCACCTTGGCTATTAAAACAAGCTAATGAAGCTCTGCTATCACTTCAAAGGATTCCACTTGTTCAGAAATATAATACTGTGCACGATAGGATGGTTTATTCAAAAACTTTAAAATAATTAAACCTAAAATCTGTCATTTCCCTTTACATTTCAAAATGGCTTATGTCAGTACGGAAGTAAGCCAAATTCCCAAAAGGATTTTTTTATTGGAAAAAAATCAAATGTACATTAAGGCCTTTTGCAGATGTGAGACAAAGATAATGTGGTCAATGGCTTAGACAATAGACAATAGACAATAGGTGCAGGAGTAGGCCATTCAGCCCTTCGAGCCAGCACCGCCATTCAATGCGATCATGGCTGATCACTCTCAATCAGTACCCCGTTCCTGCCTTCTCCCCATACCCCCTCACTCCGCTATCCTTAAGAGCTCTATCCAGCTCTCTCTTGAAAGCATCCAACGAACTGGCCTCCACTGCCCTCTGAGGCAAAGAATTCCACACCTTCACCACTCTTTGACTGAAAAAGTTCTTCCTCATCTCCGTTCTAAATGGCCTACCCCTTATTCTTAAACTGTGACCCCTTGTTCTGGACTCCCCCAACATTGGGAACATGTTATCTGCCTCTAATGTGTCCAATCCCCTAATTATCTTATATGTTTCAATAAGATCCCCCCTCATCCTTCTAAATTTCAGCGTATACAAGCCCAATCGCTCCAGCCTTTCAACATACGACAGTCCCGACATTCCGGGAATTAACCTAGTGAACCTACGCTGCACGCCCTCCATAGCAAGAATATCCTTCCTCAAATTTGGGGACCAAAACTGCACACAGTACTCCAGGTGCGGTCTCACCAGGGCCCGGTACAACTGTAGAAGGACCTCTTTGCTCCTATACTCAACTCCTCTTGTTACGAAGGCCAACATTCCATTGGCTTTCTTCACTGCCTGCTGTACCTGCATGCTTCCTTTCATTGACTGATGCACTAGGACACCCAGATCTCGTTGAACTCCCCCTCCTCCTAACTTGACACCATTCAGATAATAATCTGCCTTTCTATTCTTACTTCCAAAGTGAATAACCTCACACTTATCTACATTAAACTGCATCTGCCATGTATCCGCCCACTCACACAACCTGTCCAAGTCACCCTGCAGCCTTATTGCATCTTCCTCACAATTCACACAACCCCCAACTTAGTATCATCTGCAAATTTGCTAATGGTACTTTTAATCCCTTCGTCTAAGTCATTAATGTATATCGTAAATAGCTGGGGTCACAGCACCGAACCTTGCGGTACCCCACTGGTCACTGCCTGCCATTCCGAAAGGGACCCATTTATCCCCACTCTTTGCTTTCTGTCTGTCAACCAATTTTCTATCCATGTCAGTACCCTACCCCCAATACCATGTGCCCTAATTTTGCCCACTAATCTCCTATGTGGGACCTTGTCGAAGGCTTTCTGAAAGTCGAGGTATACCACATCCACTGACTCTCCCTTGTCAATTTTCCTAGTTACATCCTCAAAAAATTCCAGTAGATTTGTCAAGCATGATTTCCCCTTCGTAAATCCATGCTGACTCGGAATGATCCCGTTACTGCTATCCAAATGCTCAGCAATTTCGTCTTTTATAATTGACTCCAGCATCTTCCCCACCACTGATGTCAGACTAACTGGTCTATAATTACCCGTTTTCTCTCTCCCTCCTTTCTTAAAAAGTGGGATAACATTTGCTATCCTCCAATCCAC
This sequence comes from Rhinoraja longicauda, assembly GCF_053455715.1. Taxonomy (NCBI): domain Eukaryota; kingdom Metazoa; phylum Chordata; class Chondrichthyes; order Rajiformes; family Arhynchobatidae; genus Rhinoraja; species Rhinoraja longicauda. The sequence continues at coordinate 89,071,792 of NC_135957.1, read as the reverse complement.
AGGAACTGATCCTGAATCTATAGAACATTGAAAAATGATCTCCAATGCTTCCACTATTTCTAGAGCCACCTCCTTAAGTACTCTGGGATGCAGACCATCAGGCCCTGGGGATTTATCAGCCTTCAGTCCCATCAGTCTACCCAAAACCATTTCCTGCCTAATGTGGATTTCCTTCAGTTCCTCCATCACCCTAGGTTCTCCGGCCCCTAGAACATTTGGGAGATTGTGTGTATCTTCCTCAGTGAAGACAGATCCAAAGTAACGGTTTAACTCGTCTGCCATTTCTTTGTTCCCCATAATAAATTCCCCTGCTTCTGTCTTCAAGGGACCCACATTTGCCTTGACTGTTTTTTTCCTCTTCACGTACCTAAAAAAACTTTTGCTATCCTCCTTTATATTATTGGCTAGTTTACCCTCGTACCTCATCTTTTCTCCCCGTATTGCCTTTTTAGTTAACTTTTGTTGCTCTTTAAAAGAGTCCCAATCCTCTGTCTTCCCACTCTTCTTTGCTATGTTATACTTCCTCTCCTTAATTTTTATGCTGTCCCTGACTTCCCTTGTCAGCCACAGGTGTCTCTTACTCCCCTTAGAGTCTTTCCACCTCTTTGGAATAAATTGATCCTGCAACCTCTGCATTATTCCCAGGAATACCTGCCATTGCTGTTCTACCGTCTTCCCTGCTAGGGCCTCCTTCCAGTCAATTTTGGCCAGCTCCCGCCTCATGCCTCTGTAATCCCCTTTGCTATACTGTAATACCGACACTTCCGATTTTCCCTTCTGCCTTTCCATTTGCAGAGTAAAACTTATCATGCTGTGATCACTGCCTCCTAATGGCTCTTTTACCTCTAGTCCCCTTATCAGATCAGGATCATTACACAACACTAAATCCAGAATTGCCTTCTCCCTGGTAGGCTCCAGTACAAGCTGTTCTAAGAATCCATCTCGAAGGTACTCTACAAACTCTCTTTCCTGGGGTCCATTTCCAACCTGATTTTCCCAGTCTACCTGCATGTTGAAATCTCCCATAACCTCCGTAGCATTACATTTTTGACACGCCAATTTTATCTCCTGATTCAACTTGCACAAGTGGTAGAGGTGATATTATGGACGGTTTGTCTAGTGAGGTTATATGGGTGCAGGTGAGGAACAAGAAAGGGAGGTCCTTGTTGGGAGTGTACAACAGACCCCCAGATTGTCAACAGGAATTGGAAGAGCAAAAATGCCAGGAGATTGCAGGCAGCTGCAGGTCTAATAAGGTAGTTGATCAAGCCATAGAGTAATACAGTGTGGAAACAGGCCCTTCAGCCCAACTTGCCCACACCGACTAACATGTTCCAACTACACTAGTCCCACCTGCTCGCATTTGGTCCATATCCCTCCAATCCTGTCCTGCCCATGTACCTGTCTTAAACGCTGGGATAGTCCCTGCCTCAACCACCTCCTCTGGCTGCTTGTTCCATACACCCACCACCCTTTGTGTGAAAAAGTTACAGCTCAGATTCCTATTAATCTTTTTCCCCTTCACCTTGAACCTATGTCCTCTGGTCCTCGATTCCCCAACTCTGGGCAAAAGACTGTGCATCTCTCTCCTCTCATGATCTATTCCTCTCATGATTTTGTACACCTCTATAAGATCACCCCTTATCCTCCTGCGCTCCATGGAATAGAGACCCAGCCTACTCAACCTCTCCCTATAGCTCACACCCTCTAGTCCTGGCAACATCCTCGTAAATATTCTTATTTAAAAATTCGTTCACCACAATTGTCACACTTATACTTACCAAGCTCTTCAAATTTCAATGTAAGCTGCATATTGAAACAGGAATAAACAGAGAGGTGAATACAGATCACACCATGTGCTCTCTCTCTGCTTATCTGGATGAATCAGGCACAGAGCAAGTGACACAGGTGTTGCTTAAACCTTATCAAGTGAGTTTTACCAGCTAAAAAGACTAAATCTCTTGCCTTGTTAAAGTGAATTTACATTTAAGTGCAGGACCTTTGGTGTCTGATGATCATTTCACAATTGCATTATTTAAAGAACAATAAAACTAGTGTTCACAAAGTGCTGGAGTAACTCAGCAGGTCAGGCAGCATCTCGGGAGAGAAGGAATGGGTGACGTTTCGGGACGAGACCCTTCTTCAGACTACAGTCTGAAGTCTGAAGAAGGGTCTCGTCCCGAAACGTCACCCATTCCTTCTCTCCCGAGATGCTGCCTGACCTGCTGAGTTACTCCAGCACTTTGTGAATAAATCGATTTGTATCAGCATCTGCAGTTATTTTCTTATAATAAAACTAGTGTAATTGGAACTGCTAGCATGCATTTCAAACATGTGGTGGCATTTCACAGCAACTCTGCACCTCCTGCCCCACTCTGCCACTTGTCAAGTGCCTTCTCCTTCCTGCATTTGAAAGCCGGGTAGTTCAAATGGTATTGGCCATTGAGTATCTGAGCCCTCAAGGTTATATTCATCTGCAGTGAAGAAGTTTTATTTGTACCAGCATTTACCATGAGTATTGAGGATTATTCAAAAACCAGTAGCTAAAAATTAAACAACAACCCATAATTTGCTGTCAAAATAATGGCACCATAGTAGGTCCTCTGTTGCAGAAATGGCACAGCAACTTTGGTCAAAAAGCAGGTACACAAATTGACCAAAATCTTCAAAACTGCTCACAATACTCCAAATGCAGTCTGACCAGTGCCTGAAAAAGCCTCAGCATTACATCCCTGTTTTTATACTCTAGTCCTGCATTTGCCTTCTTTGCTACTGATTCAACTTGCAAATTAACCTGTACCAGCACTCCTTCCGTCCCTTTGCACCTCTGATTTCTGAATCTTCTCCCCATTTAGTCTATATCTTTATTCCTACTCCCAAAATGCATGACTCCACACTTTGCTACGTTGTATTCCATCTGCTATTTCTCTGCCCACTCTCCCAAATTGTCCAAGTCTTCCTGCTGAATCCTTGCTTTCTCTGCACTCCCTGCCTTTCCACCTATCTTCCGTATCTTTATTAAACCACACCTCACTATATTCCTCAACAATTATGTGACTTCAATGGTACGGCAATTGCATTTGTGAGAGAAAATATGGTAAACTCAGTTTAATCTTTAAACTTAGTTTAAGAAATCATTTACATTTTTAACCAAGTGTCGGTGTTAATGACAGAACATCAACCCCTTGCGCTAATTCATTACTTATGTCTTTTTCCCCCTCCTTTTTTAAATGTTACCTTTCTTCATCTCGTTGAATCTTATTCCTCATCTATTTCAGTTTTGTACATGTTTTAAAATGGAATATATCTATTTTATCTATCATTTCTTGCTGATCCTTGTACTGTTAACTTCATACCTTCAGTCCCTTTGATTAATTCACTTAGATGCCAGAACGTGAGTTCCTGGGCTACAGGGAGAGGTTGGGCAGGCTAGGACATTATTCCTTGGAGCGCAGGAAGCTGAGGAGTGATTGACTTTACTTTAGACTTTAGAGATATAGCATGGAAACAGGGGCTTTGGCTCACCAAGTCCGCGCTGACCATCAACCTCCGCACACTAATCCTACACACTAGGGACAATTTACAATTTTTACCGAAACCAACTAACCTACAAACCTGCACGTCTTTGGAGTGTGGTAGGAAATGGGAGCACCTGGAGAAAACCCATGCAGTCACAGGAAGAACATACAAACTCTGTACAGACAGCACCCGCAGTCAGGATCGTACACGTACGTTAAACAAACACGCACAGGCGTCATCGTTCTTCGGAACGTAGACCATCATCCTTGATCTCAAGGGATAGCCACGACGACGGTGGGTGTATGGAACGAGCTGCCAGAGGAGGTAGTTCAGGCAGGTACTATAACTTTTAAAACACATTTGGACAGATACATGGATAGGAAAGGTTTAGAGGGACATGGACCAAACACGGCCATGTGGGACTAATGTGGAACTAAAGATGGAGCATGATAGTTGGCACTAAACGTTGTAACAATCTTAACCTCTTCTCATTCCTATACTTTCCTGGGCCTTCTCCATTGCCTGAATAATGCCACATGTAATTTGGAGGGACAGCACCTCATATTCCGCTTGGGTAGCTTACAACCTTATGTTATTATTGAATTCTCCAATTTTAGGTAACTAACATAAAGGGCCTGTCCCAGTTTAGGCGATTTTAAGGCGACTGCCGGTGACTAGGCTGTCGCCGACTGTTTGCCGGGTGTCGCGGGCATGATCGTGAGGAGTCTTCCAAAAATCGTAGTGGATCTCAGCGCGTTGCCGAGCAATCATCCGGAGTGCAATTTCTCGGGGACAGCTGGCTTGTCGCCAGGTATCGTTGCTTATTGCGGGCGCTGTCGCCTGCTGTCCCCAGGTTTGATAGGTTCTCTTAAATGCATTTACAAGCCCATAATATTAAAATAAGTAAAGTCATTTCAAAATACCATAAATTCCTTGTGTTTAACCAACTTATTTACCGTCAGGACATTTGACAGGTAGATTGGAGGCAACAGTTTGACAGTCAAGTAAGCGTGGGAATTTCGCGATGTTTATGGCCATCAGCCATTACATTTAAAGTGGGCTCCCAACCCAGATATGCAACCCAGAAACCAGATATGCATCTCCCGTACATTTTCAAAGTATGCCCACACACTTTTCACAGAAATCCACTTAACCACTTTTTTTTAAATACAGCTATTAGTAAACTGGAAGTACATCCAGTTTATGCCTTGTTACAGTGAAGCTCAGTTTTTAAGTAACCCATACAAGATGTTATAGTTCAAAACTCTCAAGTGCTTATCGACTTGTCAGTGATTTCAGCGAAAATTAGGATGCCGGAGAAGCATTGACAGCGTGGGAATTTCGCGATGTTTCAGAAGACGGTGTAATCTCGACCTGACTCGGCATTGTCGTGGTCATTGTCGTCGGGTAAAAGAAAATTTTGGCGATCTGCTACGACTTTGACAGTCGTCGGCAGTCGCCAAAAAAATCGCCTAAGTGGGACAGGCCCTTAACCCCCCACTTCTCTCCCCTTCGTCCCCCAACTTCCCTGTGCCCCACCTGGGTGAACACCTATTTCTCTCCTCCCCTTTCCCTTCCACCTCTATTAGTTCCTCTGGCTTTGCATTTCACACCTCTTCTATCCTTATCTCGTATCATTTGTCTTTTCCTCTCTGCCCTTTGTCCAATCATCTAAGACTCCCCTCACCTTCATCCACCTGCTACTCGCCAGGCTTTGTCCTGGCCCTCCTCTTTTCCAGCATTCTCCCATCCACCATAATTAGTTGGAAGAAAGGTCCTGACCCTGTAGGTCAGAGATGCTGCCTGACCCGCTGAGTTACTCCAGCACGTTGTTTGTCTTTTTGTAAACCAGCATCTGCATTTCCATGTTTTCCCAAATGCTATTTCAGTCAAGTATATGCCATGCTGTTTGACTGCCACAGACTGGTTTTATCTTACTGTTTTCCATTTGTCTGGATAAGTGTGGCTCTTAAACACTCTAGAATCTCAACATTATCCAGGCTGGACCATAGTCCCCCACCTCCCACCCCAAACATTCAATCCTCTATCATATCTATGAACCTCCTCTGGCCGAATCCTACTTTGAGATCTTGATGATCCTCCATTTTCAATAACCCCAATACAACTTACTCCACCACAGGCGACTGTTTCAGCTGTTTAGACCCCAACCTCTGAAGTTCTCCACCTTCACCTCATCTTCACTCTTTATTTTATTTCTGAGGATTTAATGTCTCTTGCAAACTTTTGGTTATCTATTCAATCTTTGTGTTCCCGGTTGATGTCAAACTCTGGACTTCCTTTTTGACTTGAAATAATCCCAGATGGGACATCCATTATCAAGTTGCTATATGTTACATTGAAGTACTTGAAATGTATTATCCATTTGGGAGCAGTTTAACCTGCCATTGCTCATCAAACTGCAGTGTACAAAAATGTGTCTAAAAGCAATTCTCCACAGGCAACTCAAATCTTTTTGTCCGTTTGCCACATTTAATTTCTTCGACATGGAACTGAGTTAGTACAAGAACATTACGTGAAGTCAGCTTTCTAATTATTCACACCTGGTGCAAATTTTTACTTTTCAATGGCCCATGGTGGAAATTCTTCACTTGTGATTTTTATATTCTTGGATTTAAATGAATGAACAGTTTGCACAATTGACACAGCTGTTGAGCACGAGCGTCTCACAGGCAGTGTGTGTATGGAGCATCCGCACTGAAACACTCACAGCCAATTTGTCAGCATCATCAAATGCTCAACAATACATGATATCTCACCAAAAATAACATTCTCATTTGCATCCACTTCATGCCTCATCATTGATCCTGTTGTAGTGAGTCCAAACGAGCGGTATTATTCAAATACTTTATTGTCGGTAAAACCCGTGACAAACGCAATGCACTTACTCTTGGACTAACACTAACTTCGCTCACTAATCTAATCTCTAACTCTAGTTTGGCGCCAGGCATTTAAATACCTCGCGCTCCCCCACCCCGTGACCGTAAACCAATCCGAGGGTTCTAGACTACCTGGCCAATCCATATGTCCCTACATGACCCCCCCCAGAACCCTCGAAACCATACCTCACGGGCGCCCGAACCTCCCGCCCAGAACGTGTACGGAGGGGGGAAACCGATACCCCCAGCGTGACAGGAGGCGGGGTGGACGCCGCCGCTGGAGGCGATGGGGGGTCCACTGGAGCGGAGGGTGTAGGTGACGGGGAGCACTTGATCGGCAACGGAGGCCCGGGCCCAACCATAGGCGGCGGAGGCCCGAGAGATGGTAAACCGGGCGCCGCTGGCGGGACCAGTCGAGCGGCCACAGGCCGGCCCCGGCGCGGCGGCTGAGCCACCGACACGGGGAGGTCCTGGTCCAAATGGGCCGGCTTGAGACGGGACACTGAAACAAGCTCCTGGCGATTTCCTACCTGCAAGGTGAAGGTTACAGTCCCTCTTTTGAGCACCTGGAACGGGCCCTGGTAAACCGGCTGAAGAGGGGGGCGGTGGCAATCTTTCCGAAGAAACACGAAATCACAGCCCCGCAAGTCCGACGGAACGTGAACTGCTGTGCTTCCGTGACTAGAGGTGGGGACTGGAGTCAGAGAACCTACCCGTGCCCGGAGGGAGCCCAAGACTGACGTGACGGATGGCGGCAAGGCGGGAGTGGAAGGGAGAATGTCACCCGGCACCCGCAGGGGCGAACCATAGACGAGCTCGGCCGAAGATGTGCCCAGCTCAGCCCGCGGGGCTGTACGAATGCCGAGGAGGACCCAAGGCAGCTGGTCAGCCCAATCGTAGCCGGTCAGGCGAGCACAGAGGGACGCCTTCAGCTGCCGATGGAAGCGCTCAACCATCCCGTTGGCTTGTGGATGATAGGCGGTGGTCTGCTGTAAGCGAGAACCATACAGCTGTGCCAGCGCGGCCCAGAGGGACGAGGTGAACTGGGCTCCCCGATCTGTAGTGATGATAGCCGGGACACCGAAACGGGCCACCCAATGCAACGCCAGGGCCCGTGCACAGGAGGCCGCCGAGGTGTCCGACAACGGGAGCGCCTCCGGCCAACGAGTGAACCGATCAACCACCGTCAGTAGATGAGTATAACCCCTAGAATAGGGCAATGGACCCACCAAATCCACATGGATGTGGAAAAAACGGACGGGGAGAACCTCGAATCTCTGGTATGGGGGCTGGACATGGCGATGAACTTTGGAGGTCTGGCACGGAATGCAGGCGCGTGCCCAGGCTGCCACCTGCTTCCGCAGGCCATGCCAGACAAACCGGTCAGCCACCATGGCTGAAGTCGCCCTGATGGACGGATGTGCCAGGCCATGAATGGCCCCAAAAACCTTGCGTCGCAGAGCGGCAGGCACCACCGAGCGAGGGCGTGGGAGGGAAACATCACACCACAACTTGGTACCTGTGGGGCCACACGCCACCTGCTCCAAACGCAGTCCCGAGGTTGTGGAGGCGTACACCGCGGCAGTCCCTTCCAGGCGCTGAGCCTCCGCTAGCTCCTGGAAATCCACCTGTTTACCCACCACGGCTACGGAGGGAATGGCCGGCCGGGACAGGGCATCAGCAACGGCATTCAGCCTACCCGCAATATGACGGACATCGGTCGTAAACTCCGAAATCAGGGTTAGGTGCCGCTGCTGGCGAGCCGACCACGGATCAGAAACCTTAGCAAAAGCGAATGTCAGAGGTTTGTGATCCGTGTAGGCCACGAAAGAACGGCCTTCCAAAAAATAACGGAAGTGGCGGACTGCTAAATAAAGGGCCAGGAGCTCCCTATCGAACGCACTGTACTTGAGCTCCGCTCGAGAGAGCTGCCTGCTGAAAAACGCCAGGGGCTGCCAATTACCGTCGACCTGCTGCTCCAAAACCCCACCCACTGCCACGTCTGAGGCATCCACCGTCAGAGCCGTGGGGGTGGAGGAGCGCGGGTGCACCAGCATGGTGGCGTTGGCGAGGGCCTGTTTGACCGCAACAAAAGCCGTCTCTGCAGCTACGGACCATACCAACTCAGCGGGGTTACCCGCGAGACATTGAAAAAGGGGGCGCATGACCCGAGCTGCTGCAGGCACGAACCGATGATAGAAGTTCACCATGCCCACGAATTCCTGCAAGCCCTTGATGGTAGTCGGGCGAGGGAAAGAGCGGACCGCGTCCACTTTAGCTGGCAAAGGAGTGGCACCGGCCGGAGTAACCCGGTGACCCAAAAAATCCACCGCTGACAGGCCGAATTGGCATTTGTCCAGATGGAGAATCAGGCCATGGTCTTGCAGCCTCTGGAACACCATGCGGAGGTGGACCAAGTGCTCCTGGACCGAACGGCTGGCAATCAAAATATCATCAAGGTAAATAAACACAAATGGCAACCCTCGACCCACCCGGTCCATCAGACGCTGGAATGCCTGAGCTGCATTTTTAAGGCCGAAAGGCATACGCAACCACTCAAACAACCCGAACCGAGTAATGGTCGCTGTTTTTGGAATGTCCGGCGGGTGGACCGGGATCTGATGGTATCCCCGCACCAAATCAATTTTTGAAAATATTGTAGCCCCCTCCAGGCTAGCTGAGAAGTCCTGAATGTGTGGAATCGGGTAGCGGTCCGGCCGTGTTGCCGCGTTGAGTCGACGGAAGTCACCACATGGTCTCCACCCCCCAGACTCTTTGGAAACCATGTGCAAGGGGGAGGCCCACGGACTACTCGAAGGCCGAATAATTCCCAGCCTCTCCAAGTTTAGGAACTCCTCTCGCGCCCTGGCCAGCTTGTCGGGTGGGAGGCGCCGTGCCCGGGCAAAAACCGGCGGCCCCTCGGTCGGGATGAAATGAACGACCCCGTGCTTCTCAGAAGGTGCATCGAAACGCTGGACGAGGAGCTGCGGGAAGTCGGCTAGGACCGCATCGAACTGACCGGGAGCCGTGGTAATGGCCTGGATTACTGGGCTGGGTGGGGCGGCGCTTGTAGAAGCCTCTGGGCCAGTACCCCGGGGCCGTACATCAGCCGAGGGTTGCAGGCCCCTCCCGCGGACGTCTGCGACCAAAGAAAACGCCCATAGGAAATCTGCACCCAATATGGCCTGGCCCACATCCGCAACGATGAATTCCCAACGGTAAGTCCTGGACTCGAAGGACAGGGACATAGTCCTTTTACCGTAAGTACGGATGGTGCTACCATTCACTGCAATGAGGGGCGGGCCCTTCCCCCCCACTCGAACTTCGCAGTCATAGGGGGGCACAATACTCACGACCGCTCCCGTATCCACTAGAAAGACGATCCCGGTACTCTGATCTGTAGCATAGAGGCGGCAGTTACGGCCAATCGAGACTGCCTCTACATTCGATCGGCCCAGGCATTTCCCGGAAACGAACACGGGGATCTACAGCTTCGTGCCTCGCTGCCCCACCGCCGATGGAAAGAGCACCAGCCACGCCTATCCGGCTCTGTTGGTCGAGCCCGCTGCCAATGAACAGGCGCCGCCGCCCTCTCTTGGCAGGCCGACTGCGAAATAGCGGCCGATGTGTCGCTCTCCCGGCCGCACCCCCGACTGTCGCTGGGCCTCGAGACCCGGTTAACGGAGCCGTCTCGGGTGTTGCGTTCCCTAACGAGCGTGTCGGCCTTCTCGGCGAACGCTACCGGATCTTCAACAGGGACGTCCGCCAACACCAACCTGACGTCCCCAGGTAGCTTCTCCCGAAAGGCCGCTTCGAATACCATGCATGGCTGATGGTCGCCCACCAAGGTCAGCATCTCGGACATCAACTCCGACGGCAGCCGCTGCCCCAGGTCTGGCAAATGGAGGAGCCTCAGAGCCCGCTGGTTCTGGGCCCAGCCGAAGGTCCGCAGCAGGAGCCTCTTGAGCCCCACATACTGCTCCGTTTGGGGTGGACTGGTCAGGTATCGACTGACCCGCGCAGCCACCTCCGCCTGCAGACAGCTCACCAGGTGGTGGTACTTCTCCTGGTCTTCCTCCACCCTTTTAAGATGGAACTGCAATTCTGCCTGCACAAACCACAGGTGCGGCTGATGGGCCCAGAACGGCGGTAGATGAATCTCGCCCGCGCTCGCTCCCGCCTGCGACATGCTGCTGCTTGCTTCTTACGCTCGAGGTCACCAATGTAGTGAGTCCAAACGAGCGGTATTATTCAAATACTTTATTGTCGGTAAAACCCGTGACAAACGCAATGCACTTACTCTTGGACTAACACTAACTTCGCTCACTAATCTAATCTCTAACTCCAGTTTGGCGCCAGGCATTTAAATACCTCGCGCTCCCTCACCCCGTGACCGTAAACCAATCCGAGGGTTCTAGACTACCTGGCCAATCCGTATGTCCCTACACTGTCAACTCCAACTGCTAAAATTCTTATGTTATAAAATTGATTTGGGGGAATAACCCTGAAATCCTTTATTTGAGAAGGGATATAGAGAGATTCTGGAGAATTATAGGCCGCTGAGCCTCTGTGGGAGAGAAGCTACTGGTGAGGATTCTTCATCCTCACTTTGGGAAATCCGACAACCAGGCTGTGCTCGTTCTTCCTGCATCTAGGCAGTGACTGAAGAGCGCAGCCCCAGCATGAGGACTGCACAGAGCTGGTCAAGGAAACAGGGGTATGACTCAGGGAGTTGGGAGACCGGGTGATTGGACTTGAATGAATGGTTGTTACCAACTTCATGCGGAAATATGTGGAAGAATGTGTTCCCACAAAAACCATCCGTGTGTTCCCAACCAGAAGTCTTGAATTAACACAGCGAACAGTAAGTTAAATTCCTTTTATTTTTTAATTACTTCAATCCATTTCAGCTATTTTTACAAGTCTCTGGACATTTGGACAGATATGTTGATAGGAAGGATTTTGGAGGAACATGGACCAAACGCTGGTAATTGGGACTAGACCAGTAGCCAACTGGATTGTCATGGATAAAGGGCCTGTTTCTGTGCTGTACAGCTCTATAACTTTATGATTGCCACCACAATGAGGCTGCAGCTCAGTGGTACTTTGAGGCTTGCAAAAGGTGAGTGTGTAAGACTAATGTACCGGGGACCAACACAATGACTGGGCTGCATTGTATGTGATTGTTCCGCATTTTCGTGATTTAGACTTGAAATTGCTGATAAATAGGATAGAATAACAAAGTTAGATAGAGCTCTAGGGACTAGTGGAATCAAGGGATATGGGGAGAAGGCAGACACAGGTTACTGATTGTGGATGATCAGCCATGATCACAATGAATGGCAGTGCTGCCTCAAAGGGCCAAATGGCCTCCTCTTGCACCTGTTTTCAATGTTTCTATTGCAAAAGCAAAAAAAACTAATTTAATCCAATTTGAAGACATTTAACAGGATGGTTTTCTTTAATACCATTCACCTGCTTGACATTTGTGTTTCCTCTCCTCTGTGTAGAGGCAGTTCCATCCAATGCCATAATCAAATGGGATTCAGCGACATCCGCTTACCAGCAGAGGTCACTGGATGCTAATGAGGAACCGATGATCTTATTCCCGTGGTCTCAAATAAATTGAGAGATCTATCTGTCACCCGGTACCTGACTCAGTGCCAGCAGAGGAATGAAACTTGAACTTTCCTGGACAGGTTGCAGGCTAACAGTTGAGTACAGACACTTTATTAACTAAAATACCAGGTTTTAAAATATTATTTCTTGGCCACTGAACATGATTGGTACTTAAATCTTGCATTACAGTATTGTCCTTGATTCAACTTTATCGGCACTGAATTACCATTTGGTGATGTTAATTCAGGAGGCAGACTTGAGGAATGATTTATACAATAGATTTGCTGGGAATCAATAGGAGAATAAGATTACGGAACAAAGAATTACACAGTGGAGCAGCGGTAGAGCTGCAGCTGCCTTACAGTGCCAGAGATCCAGGTTCAATCCTGACTGTGGGCGTTGTCTGTACAGTGCCAGAGATCCAGGTTCAATCCTGACTGTGGCCGTTGTCTGTACGGGGTTTGTGTGTTCTGTCTGTGATTGTGTGGATTTTCTCCAGGACCTCCCACATCCAAACACGTGCAGGCTTGGATGAGGGTACCATGTGTCAGTTACAGTGTGTTATTCAGTTTCTGTAAATTGCCCCTTGTGTGTAGGATGGAACTAGTTTCAGGGTGATAATTGGTCAGCGCGGACTCGGTGGGCCAAAGGACCTGTTGCCACGCTGTATCTCCAAAACTAAAACATTTCTAAAAACTAAAACTGTACATCTTTGCCAGAGCTGGTACCAACTAAAGGTGGTTGTTTTTTATAAAATCATTTTTGCCATTTAAGCAGCCCAAATGCTGCCGTGAGTTTGAGCTGTTCTGGTCAATGACGGCATATTTCTGACATAGAACAGTCCAGTGTAGGAGCAGGCCAAGACCAAAGCTCTTTTAGCAGCAGTGCAGCCTGGCATTTTGCCATCCTAAGATCATTGATTGAAGATGCCAACAATTTTGGCAGAGCCAATATTGTCCTTAACCTTGTCCTTAATATTGACGCAGCAGTGGGAACGATGGGGAAACTACTCTGCACATGTCAATGCCACTAATCCATGCAGCGGGTGAAAACAGGTGATGTCAAGACCCTCGGCACTTCAGTAACATATTCCATTGTATGTAGACATGCTCTGTGCTGCCTGCCCCGCTGAGTTACTCCAGCATTTTCTGCCAATCTTCGGTGTAAACCAGCATCTGCAGTTCCTTCCTACATATTCCGTTGTATCATGGAAGAGGGCCATTCATCACTGTCACCACAGGTAGAGGCTTGCAGGTTAATCCCAAGCCCATTGTCATTGTGGACCCAGTGAAGTTCAACTCTCAAAATTGTCATTCAGGCACCTATGAAATGAATCGCTCTCTGTACATTTTCTGGCAATGATGTAGCATTTGAATGAAGAATGTATTTCATTAACTTGCCTCTTTTTTTTCCATCAAATAAATGAAACCCTTGTCTCTCAGTGGTGCAGTAAAGCAGTGGGTAGTGCTGGTGCCTCGTCTGCAGTGACAGGTTTGATCCCTACCTCCAATGCTGTCTGTGTGGAGATCACACGTTGGCCCTGTCACTGTGTGGTTTTTCGAAGGCATGCTGGTTGTTAGTTTAATTGGGTACTGTAAATTACCTCAGGAGTAGGTAGATCAACTCCTGGTGGAACTTTTGGAACTGAGGAGCATAGTTAAGAAGCAAATCAGCAGGTCAAGAGGAGGCAATTGATAGTTGTGGAGTTACAAGTTCATGCGTTCACAAGCTATGGGAGTACAATTCGGCCATTCGGCCTATCGAGTCTACTCTGCCATTCAATCATGGCTGTTCTCTGCCTCCAAATCCCATTTTCCTGTCTTCTCCCCATAACCCTTGACACCCATTCTAATCGAGAATTTATCTATCTCTGCCTTAAAAATATCCACTGACTTGGCCTCCACAGCCCTCTGTGGCAGAGTTCCACAGATTAACTACCCTCTGACTAAAGATGTTCCTCCTCACCTCCTTTCTAAAAGAGCGCTCCTTAATTCTGAGGTTATGACCTCTGGTCCTAGACTCTCCCACCAGTGGAAACATCCTTTCCACATCCACTCTACCTATGCCTTTCATTATTCTGTAAGTTTCAATGATGTTCTCCCTCAACCTTCTAAACTCCAGCAAGTACAGGCCCAGTGCTGTCAAATGCTCATCATATGCTAACCCACTCATTCCTGGGATCATTCTTGTAAACCTCCTCTGGACCTTCTCCAGAGCCAGCACTTCCTTCCTCAGATATGGGGCCCAAATTTGCTCACAGAGTCCTGTGATTAGAGGTATGCCTCAAGGATCGGTGCTGGGCCCATTGTTCTTTGTTGTTTATATCAATGATTTGGATGAGAATGTAAAAGGCACAGTTAGTATGTTTGCAGATGATACCAAAGTAGGTGGTAACATAGATAGCGAAGATGGTTATGAAAAGTCACTGCAGGAAGCGCGTTCCAGACACTCACCACCCTTTAGATTAGGAAGAAGGGAAGTGCAAAGAGACCTGGGTGTCCTTGTACACCAGTCACTGAAAGTAAACATGCAGGTACAGCATGCAGTGAAGAAAGTTAATGGCATGTTGGCCTTCATAACAAGAGGATATGAGTATAGGAGTAAAGAGGTCCTTCTGCAGTTATACAGGGCCCTGGTGAGACCACATCTGGAGTATTGTGTGCAGTTTTGGTCTCCTAATTTGAGGAAGGACATCCTTGCTATTGAGGCAGTACAGCGAAGGTTCACAAGGTTAATCCCCGGGATGGCAAAACTGACATACGAGGAAAGATTGGAAAGACTGGGCTTGTATTCACTGGAATTTAGAAGGTTGAGAGCGGATCTTATAGAAATGTATAAAATTATAAAAGGGCAGGACAAGCTAGATGCAGGAAAAATGTTACCAATGTTGGGGGAGTCCAGAACCAGGGGCCACATTCTAAGAATAAAGGGGAGGCCATTTAAAACTGAGATGAGAAAAATATTTTTCACCCAGAGAGTTGTGAATTTGTGGAATTCTCTGCCACAGAAGGCAGGCACAGGTTATTGATTGTGGATGATCAGACATGATCACAATGAATGGTGGTGCTGGCTCAAAGGGCCAAATGGCCTCCTCCTGCACCTATATTTCTATGTTTCTATGTTTCTGTGTTTCTAAGTAAAATGATTGTCCACACATCTCCTTTTAACTTTACCCCTCTTATCTTAAAGCTCTGCATTCCAGTATTTCATTTTACAATCTTCGAAAAAGGTTCTGACATGTCTACGCTATCTATGCCTCTCATAAATTTATATACTTCTACCAGACCTCCCCGTAACCTCAGGCATTCCAGAGAAAACAATCCAAGTCTGACCAATCTCTCCCTGCTGCTAATACCCGTAACTCAGGCATCATTCTGGCCCACCATAGCTGTCCTACTTGTCCCTCTGTTCGCATCCTTATATCCCTTTCATGAGCACACCTTCCCCAGCCAACAATGGGCCATTGTTATTTGTACTTTATATTAATGTAGAAGGCAGTCCCTAATTACCAAGTACTCTTCCAAATAGGAATAAATCACCTCCTGGATATTCCTCTCCAATAGCTTCCCTGCCGCTGACGTGAGTCTCACCGGCCTATAATTCCCTGAATTCTCTCTACTTCTCTTCTTAAATAAAGGAACAATATTAGCTACTCTCCACTCCTCTGGGACCTCACCTGCACCTAGGGTATACACAAAGATATTGGTAAATGTTCTCACAGTCTCCTCTCTTGGCTCTCTCAATGCATCCTCTCAGGTCCTGGGGATTTATTTGTCTTCATGTCATTCAAGAACTCCAACATCTCCTCCTTCTTAATTTCAACCTTTCCACACTGATCTCAATGTCCTCTATGTCCTTCTTGGCGATGACAGATGTAAAATGCTTGTTCAGTACCTCACCTACATCCCCTGACCCCAAGCACAGATATCCTTCTTTATCCTTGAATGGTCATATCTTCCCCTTGGTTACCCTCTTGTTTTAAAAAAACTTTGGGACTTTTCTTAATCTGGTTCACCAAAACTATTTTGTGGCCCCTTTTGGCCCTTCTATTGACCTGCTTGAGTTCTTTCCTCCTTGCTTTATATTCCTCAAAAGCCCTGTCTCATTCCATGCTCTTACTCCTTGCATGTGCTTCCTTTTTTGACCAAATTTACAACCTCTGTGGTCACCCAAGTTTCACTTATGAGATCCAGGGGATTAATGGTGATTTGGTTGTATGGATTTGTAACTGATTAATGATAGAGGACAGAGGGTTGTGGGGGAAGGACAATATTCATTTTAGAAGCGTGACCAATGGATTTCCGCAGGGATCTTTGCTGGGACCACTGCTGTTGTGATATACAAATGATTTGGACGTAAACATAGATGGGTTGGTTATAAGTTTCCTTACTGAGAAGAAGGCTGGCAATGTATATAGCAGGTTATGGATGAGCAACAGAAATAGGCAGAGAAATGGCAGATGGAGTTTAATCCAAGCAAATGTGAGGTGTTGCACTTTGGGAGGTCAAACTTAAGGGGAAAGTACACAATTCATGGTGTGACCCTCAACAGCACTGTGTGAACAAGCCCCGCGCTGGGTTTTTAAACCTACCGCCCGGACGCTGCTCCAACCGCCTCCAACCGCTTCTGGGCCTCGCCCGGACGCTGCTCCAACCGCCTCCAACCGCTTCTGGGCCTCTGGGTGAACAAAGCCCCGCGCTGGGTTTTTAACCCTACCGCCCGGACGCTGCTCCAACCGCCTCCAACCGCTTCTGGGCCTCTCTTAACTATTTTTTTCCTCTTCACATACCTAAAGAAGCTTTTACTATCCTCCTTTATATTATTGGCTAGCTTACCTTCGTTCCTCATCTATTCTCCCCATATTACCTTTTTAGATATCTTCTGTTGCTCTTTAAAAGAGTCCCAATCCTCTGGCTTCCCACTCTTCTTTGCTATGTTATACTTCTTCTGTTTTATTTTTATGCTGTCCTTGACTTCCCTTGTCAGCCACGGGTGCGTCTTACTCCCCTTAGAATCTTTCCTCCTCTTTGGGATGAATTGATCCTGCAACTTCTGCATTATTCCCAGGAATACCTGCCATTGCTGTTCCACCGTCTTCCCTGCTAGGGTTTCCTTCCAGTCAAATCTGGCCAGCTCCTGCCTCATGCCTCTGTAATCCCCTTTGCTATACTATAATACTGACACTTCCGATTTTCCCTTCTCCCTCTCAATCTGTAGATTAAAACTTATCATATTATGATCACTGCCTCCTAGTGGCTCTTTTACCTTGAGTCCCCTTATCAGATCAGGTTCATTACACAACACTAAATCCAGAATTGCCTTCTCCCTGGTAGGCTCCAGTACAAGCTGTTCTCAGAATCCATCTCGTAGGCACTCCACAAACTCCCTTTCCTAGGGTCCAGTACCAACCTGATTTTCCCAGTGACACGCCAATTTTAACTTTTGTTTCAACTTGCACCCTATGTCGAGGCTACTGTTTGAGGGCCTGTCGATAACTCCCATTAGGGTCTTTTTACCCTTACAATTCCTCATTTCTATCCAGACTGATTCTACATCTCCTGATTCTATGTCACCCCTTGCAAGGGAGTGAATATCATTCCTTACCAACAGAGCGACCCCACCCCCTCTGCCCACCTGTCTGTCTTTTCGATAGGTTGTGTACTCCTGAATATTCAGTTCCAAGCCCTGGTCCTCTTGTAGCCATGTCTCTGTAATTCCCACAACATGGGTCTTCTTTATAAATACAAAACTCAGGAAATGTCACTTCCATTGAATCCTTGAGCAAAGCAGTGATGGTATTGAGGAATCTGTGCCATGGAGTCATACAGCTCCGAAACATGCCCTTCTGCTCAACTCGGCCATGCCAACCAAGATGCCCTGTCTAAACTAGTCCCATTTGCCCATATAGTGCCCAGAACCCTCTAAAACCTTCCATCCATGCACGTCCAAGTGTATTTTAAATGTTATATAATAGTCTGAAGAAGGGTCTCGACCCGAAACGTCACCCATTCCTTCTCTCCCGAGATGCTGCCTGACCTGCTGAGTTACTCCAGCATTTTGTGAATAAATACCTCGTATTTTAAATGTTGTTATTGTACCTACCTCAACTACCTCCTTGTTCCATGTACCCACCGCTCAAGGTAAATGAACCATTAGGAGGTGGTGACCATAATATGATGTTTTAATCTGCAATTTGAGAGGGAGAAGGTAAAATCGGATGTGTCAGTATTACAGTTGAACAAAGGGGAATATGGAGGAATGAGGGAGGAGCTGGCCAAAGTTGACTGGAAAAGGACCCTAGCAGGGATGGCATTGGAACAGCAATGGCTGGAATTTCTAGGAATAATCTAGAAGATGCAGAATTATTTCATTTCAAAGAGGAGGAAAGATTCTAAGGGGAGTAGGAGGCAACCGTGGCTGACAAGGGAAGTCAAGGATAGTATAAAACTAAAAGAGAAGACGTATAACATAGCAAAGATGAGCAGGAAGCCAGAGGATTGGGAAACCTTTAAAGAACAACAGAAGGTAAATAAAAAGGCAATACGGGAAAAAAGATGATGTACGATGGTAAGCTAGCCAAGAATATAAAGGAGGATAGTAAAAGCTTCTTTAGGTATGTGAAATGGAAAAGATTCGTTAAGACAAATGTCGGTCCCTTGAAGACAGAAAGAGGTGAATTTATTATGGGGAACAAGGAAATGGCAGACGAGTTAAACAGGTACTTTGGTTCTGTCTTCATGAAAGAAGACACAAACAATCTCCCAGATGTTCTAGAGGGCAGAGGATCTAGGGTGGCGGAGGAACTGAAGGAAATTCACATTAGTCAGGAAATGGTGTTGGGTAGACTGATGGGACTGAAGGTTGATAAATTCCCAGGGCCTGATGGTCTGCATCCCAAGGTACTCAAGGAGGTGGCTCTCGAAATCGTGGACGCATTGGTGATCATTTTCCAATGTTCTATAGATACTGGATCAGTTTCTGTGGATTGGAGGGCAGCTAATGTAATCCCACTTTTTAAGAAAGGAGGGAGAGAGAAATCAGGGAATTATAGAGCAGTTAGCCTGACATCGGAGGTGGGGAAGATGCTGGAGTTGATTATTAAAGATGTAATAGCGGAGCATGTGGATAGCAGTAACAGGATCGGTCCAAGTCAGCATGGATTTACAAAGGGGAAATCTTGGTTGACTAATCTTCTGGAATTTTTTGAGGATGTAACATGTAAAATGGACAGGGGAGAGCCGGTGGATGTAATCTATCTGGACTTGAGAAAGCCTTTGATAAGGTCCCACGCTGGAGATTAGTGGGCAAAATTAGAGTACATGGTAGTGGGGGTAGGGTATTAACACGGATATATAATTGGTTGGCAGACAGGGAACAAAGAGTAGGAATTAATGGGTCCCTTTCAGAATGGCAGGCAGTGACTAGTGGGGTACTGCAAGGCTCGGTGCTGGGACCGCAGCTATTTACAATATACATATTAATGATTTAGATGAAGGGATTAAAAGTAACATTAGCAAATTTGAAGATGACACAAAGCTGGGTGACAGTGTGAAGTGTGAAGAGGATGCTATGAGGATGCAGGGTGACTTGGATAGGTTGGATGAGTGGGCAGATGCATGGCAGATGCAGTTTAATGTGGATAAATGTGAGGTTATCCACTTTGGCGGCAAGAACAAGAAGGCAGATTATTATCTGAATGGTGTCAGATTAGGAATAGGGGAAGTGCAACGAGACCTGGGTGTCCTTGTTCTCAGTCACTGAAAGTAAACATGCAGGTCCATGCGTGAAATAATAGGAACTTAGAAATTGTATCCAAATACAGGTATAAATGTAGAAGATGCCCCTTACCCCAGCATGCTCTGTTTGCTGATAAGATTCAGTAAATTACCAGAGGAGAACTGAAAATGAGAATGATGTCCCCTGTTTCAATGAGTATTTTATTTCCATGGTAAGGTATGAATTGCGTAAAAACATGGCACATTTCAATCCAATTTCTCGGAACAGGTACAATAAATTGTGTTTTGTAAGTAAGTGTCTAGATTTTGCCTAAGGGAACAGCATGACTGACTGAAGGAATGAATAAGAGGGAGGATGCTTTGTGGGATGTTTGAGGCTGAACAGGGCTTCACTCCTGATGATAGAATAGGAACTCCACTGAAGGAGGCAGAACAGAACTGCTGGTGTGGGACAGGGGCACCACTACTGGTGTGGGACACTACTGGTGATGGGACAGGGTCACCACTACTGGTGTGGGACACTACTGGTGTGGGACACTGCTGGTGATGGGACAGGGGCACCACTACTGGTGTGGGACAGGGGCACCACTACTGGTGATGGGACAGGGGCACCACTACTGGTGTGGGACAGGGGCACCACTACTGGTGTGGGACAGGGGCACCACTACTGGTGATGGGACAGGGGCACCACTACTGGTGTGGGACAGGGGCACCACTACTGGTGTGGGACACTACTGGTGTGGGACACTACTGGTGATGGGACAGGGGCACCACTACTGGTGTGGGACACTACTGGTGTGGGACACTACTGGTGTGCGACACTACTGGTGATGGGACAGGGGCACCACTACTGGTGTGGGACAGGGGCACCACTACTGGTGTGGAACAGGGGCACCACTACTGGTGTGGGATACTGCTGGTGTGGGACAGGGGCACCACTACTGGTGTGGGACAGGGGCACCACTACTGGTGTGGGACAGGGGCACCACTACTGGTGTGGGACAGGGGCACCACTACTGGTGTGGGACAGGGGCTATACTGAACGAGATAGAGCAGGTGCTTCATGGAAAGTAATACTGAGAATGGATGAGTCTTGATTTACAAAAGTTGAGGTGGCAGAATTATTTATGGAAAGATCCAGACAATTCCAGGTTACAGAAGAAGTTAGCAAAGGAAAAATGTGATGCCTGACTGACCAAGCTAGGCTTCCCGATGTGTCCATGAAGGGACAGTGTGTGCACTGGTCAGATCTGATTCTTTATGCACTTCTCCTTTTCTTTATATGGAAGTATTTTGCTTGCTGGTGCTTGTACCTTTTTTACCACTCTTACTCTCAGTGGTACTCTGAGTTATTGCAGAACTTTCACAAGCATTCTAAGTTCACCTCCTTCCATATTTTCTATTAATTAAGTAAGCAATCATTGGCTTTTATTGGATTGGACAAGCTGCACTTATCAACATCAAAAAGAACCAACCGATCCATCTATAAATAATTCATTCATATAATTACAATCCCCTAAAATTATCTTAGTGCAGTCATCTTACTGGCTTTTCAGAAATACATGAAACAAGAAGTGGATCTAAAGATGTAGCGTAATTTCTCTTTAGTTTCTGAAGCTTATCCTATGAGTTTATTCTAACAGAACTGAATGCCTTGTTCCAAAGTTTTGAGATTCAAATTGAAACTAATTGCCTGGTCAGTCTTTCTCTTCCCCCTGTGCAGATTCCACAGTGCAGTAATTAACCATTGAGTTGTTTACTTTCCATGTATCTGAGTGGTGTGAAACCGTTCATTCCACACCAGCTTGCGTGAGACTTCTTGATTTGGAGACATTAGGGTACTGGGCAGGACTCCAGAGTTTACATCAGCACCAGTGTCTGCTGATTGATGAGACCTCATCAACCATCCTGCCCACTCAATGCATTCGGTGTGATAAAGCTGTTTGTCGTCAGTGGCGATGGTGCCGTGGAGGAAGTTTGCTATATATGGCACGTAGAATGAATGATGTCACTATAATAGATGGTTGAAATCTTCACGAGGATCAAATAAGAACTGACATTTACCATAATAATTATAACTCAGAAGTAGGGATCTTCAAAATACTTTCTTAACCTAAAATCTTACGCAATAATTGCACCACTGGCATCAGTTTTTGTTGCTGTGATAAGAGGTCCGTTACAACAAACAGAGATTCCACAATGGCAGGTGGTTCGGATCCGGGTTTTGCTTTGTACTGTGCATTCAGAACATGCATTGCAAGCCTCTGCGAACCACACTGCAGCAGTAGAGTGTTTTTTTGCAGTCCGAATAGCAGTGTAGTCAAAGTAGAGTGCACGAGGATGGAATAAATATGCCACTTGATTACTGGTCTGATCTTTTTACAAAAACAGGAATCGCCCTTCTCTGCTGAATATGTTTCCCGTTACTGTGTAACGGCAAGGAAAGCCTAAATATTAGGAGTTTACTGGGGTGCACTTAATAGGCTTGGAAGGTAAGTCCGGGGCAACTCTTTCATTTTCTATTCTGCTTATAATAGATTGTGTTTAAAAAAAATCAAAGTGCTTGGGAAGGAATTGTGACAGTCTTGCAGTTGTGAATTAAAAGGTTCACGTTGCAGGTTTCGAGTGGTTTTATGCTTTGAAATATGGTAGGAGAGGGAAATGTCATGCCAGTGACAGCGATTGTTCTTCAGATGTGTACTTATTCATCATTGCATAGCACAGTGTGGGCCACAGTTGCTATTAGCAGCTCTGCTTTCCTATCTGAGCACTGGCTAATGGCAGACATGCCAAATATACCCCTTAACTCTGAGAATACATGGCCATCATCAAATGCTTCATTTTTTAATTTGATGACATTTCTAATTGAAGTGACTGACATCTTTAATTTCCTCATGAACCATAGATGGTATAACTGTTGGAGGCAAAAGGTGATGTTCCTTAGAAACAGAACATCATTCTACATATTCACCATGGAGACCAATTGTAAAAAAAACCCTTGCAAACTAAAATGAATTAATGCAACACAAAATATTAATTAAATCTGTGTGGTTCTACAACATAAAGGATATTTATGGTTACAGTACCCCAGATCTGAACATAGAAATTTACATGTATGTTATAGATTGATGATAATTTCATTAATTTATTATTGCACAAAAAACTGTCCACCCTTGGTATCATAAAGTGACCAGGAAGTGGTGTCCTTGCAGTTTATTTGTCATCTCAGTGGAAGTATTATCCAGATTGACAAATCATGGTGTATGTCCAAGTATGCGATTGAAATCTGCAGTGTTTTATGAGCAGTTTGTTCTTTTTGAGATTTCCATTGAATGTGGTTGAGACAGCTGATATGAGCATTACCATTCAATCATTGAAAGATACATTTCCGTTGTCTCCCAGTTTAGTGGGTACACATGAAGTTTGAAAGTTCACCCCACAGTATGGGGCAGTATGGCAAGAGGAGTAGGTGTAGATTCAAGTGGGAGCAGGGAAGTTAAAGCCCAACTATCCATGGCTGCACATCACCAGTGGCTTTGATTAATTCTGAGCTCAACGTACAGAAAGGGAAATAATGTGCAGATCAGGCCGGGAGGATGTGGCATTTTGTTCAGGTCTGTGTACTGCTAACAGCATGACATTTCTAATATTCAGCAAAGAATTGTTCAACTGGTTGTATATAATTTCACTGGTGAAAAATATACCTCAACTTACAAAGTTATTATTGTGTCCCTCCAGTCAGGAGTTTGAATTTGTTTGCATTAATTTAATAGTTGGACAGAATACATTTGTATTTCTTAGGATAGGTTGGAAAGCTTAATTTGTGTGTTCCCTTGTTTTGAATAATATAACACAAGCATAATTTTAAGTTGTTATTCCCATCCATGTTTTTGTTGTCCAGATTTAAATGGAGACGTGTTCTGTGGATGGTCATTGTATCTCACTCTTGCAGGTCCTCATTGAAGGTAATGATGAGAATTACTCACTTACCTGGAGTTAGCATCGATTCAATGGCACTGACCTATGTCTTACCAATTCCGCGATGCTACAAAATGTTCAATTTTAAATTCTTACCTGTTTATTACAGGTAACCATTATATCATTACAAAAAAGTGACAAGTGTAATGCTGAAATTAAAATACTTTATCCAAAAGCTGATCATTCTTGGAAATAAATGCTGGTTCTATTGGTAACATGCAAAATTACATAACCAATAGCATGAACCCTGAGAATTTATATTGTACCCTGAAACCTTCCATGAATTCACCACTTTGTGAATGAAAATACTTCAGAAATTAGAAGTTGTCCATGATGCGATACATTTGAAAATCTCTGACTGTCGCATCTGAAGTAAATGATCCAGCATCAGGTACAGCATTGAGGGAGATGACTGATTTGTGGCAGGATTCCAGAGTGACTATTATAGCTGTTGTGGGGAACAGCAGCCAGAACATCCAGTCAGCCCCCTTAGTAGTTTGCTTGCTTTGTTGCATAGAAGTACTTCAGCAATTGAGAAAGATACAGCAGGAAAGAGGCTGATCTGTCTGAATAATTTACTTTCAAATGCTGAGAAACCTTTGCTAATTTATCCCACAATATAGTGTAGAAGTTGTCTAAAGAGCTGGATCATTTAGATAATAGATCATAAAATAAATGGGATTGGACACGGCTATTGAGACGAAAAAATTAAATTGTTAATCTATTTTTACTCTTGGGGATGCTGTCAGGTTGGCACGTGGACAACCATTTTTAGTGATTGATATATCAGTAAAGATGAGCAAATAGAACAGCAAAGGTTGTGTTATGAATCATGTTAGGCCTACAGTGGATCTGTAGAATAAGACTGAGTAGGATTGGATTGTCGGATCAATATCCCGCAGCATTTAACCCGATTGCTTCTCAGGGAGGCAACAGATTTCCCTTCATGGAGGTGTTGCGTGCAGTTCAGCAACTCCCAAAGGAGATTAAATCAACAGTAAGTCATGATCAGAACAGAATAAATTGTGAAGAATACCTTGAACGACCTCTCCTCTTTGATCTTTTTGGATGAGACCATGGCCATTGATTGGAAAATGCCATAGTCTGTTGCACCCTTCATTACAGTTCACCCATTTGTTCACCCATAGTCAACCACGTGGGCAACCATATGGAAAATGCCATAGTCTGTTGCACCCTTCATTACAGTTCACCCATTTGTTTGCCACTGCAGGTGACTGGCTTTATCACCATGTATTCATTTACTCTTCGCGGTGGGCTATATGCCTATACCTGGCAGGGATAAAGCACGAGAATGAACTCGTCAGCGTGCGAGGATAGTGCTCAATATCTCCTTCGGAGTAGCCAGAGTTACGTGGATTATAAAATGCAGCTTTTGCAGCTTACATTAAATAATGCAAAGGTAATTGCATAAGGACACATTTTGTGTTTTCACTGTGTCTTGCAAATGATAAAGCTGCATTTTTGTCACCAGTTCTTCCAGCTACATCACATTTTCATGTCCTTTGATTTTGCATCGCACCTTCCAATATGGTTGCCATGGTGAATCCAGGAATTAATGCTTACATTTCTTACATTCTTTTCCTATTTACACTACAAAGTAAACCTTGAAAAATACAAGAGAAAATGCATGACTTTCAGCATTATAATTAGGGATATTTGTTTTGCTGAAGACATAGATTATGTTTGCAAAATAATCTGCATTCAGCATCTCTTTCAACATTCCATTAGGCTCTTTATTTTATTCTGACAGAGGGTGGCTATCTAATTTAGTATTTGGTCTTCCAATCAACTGCAGGATGCTGGAGAGCATAATCAAATCGGGTATAAACTATAGCTAGTGAGTGTTTCAGAAAGTAAAGCAGAGGGACTGCTAACTTGGCAATTTGTATTTCCTGCTTCCAAATGAATTTTGTTATTGTTGTGACAGTTGACGAAACTTATCATCTTTTTTATTTCTCTGACAGCTCCATAAAGAATATGAGGTATTTAAAAAATATTATTTAGATTATGGGAAGTTTAACCAGGGCATGACTTTCACAGTGAATGCTAGGGCCCTATGGAGTATTGTAGAGCAGAGGGATCTAGGGGTATGGGCACGTAGTTCCCTGAAAGTGGTATGATTGGTAGATAGGGTGGTGAAGGCTTTTAGTAGCTGGCCTTCATCAGTCAGGGTATTGAAAATAGAAGTTGGTTTGTTATGTTACAGTTTTACAAGATATTCATTAGGCTGCATATAGAGATTAGCTGCTTTATTATGTTCAGTTTTGGTCAGTTCACGATAGGAAGGATGTAATTTAGCTGGAAAGATTACAGTGAAGATTTACGAGGATGTTGCCAGGACTTGAGGGCTTGAGCTATGAGAGAAGGTTGGGCAGGCTTGGATTTTATTCCTTGGAGCACAGGAGGATGAGGGGTGATCTTATAGAGGTATAAGATCATGAGGGGACTAGATAGGATATATGTACAGTCTTTTTCCCAGAGTAGCGAATTCAAGAAGCAGAGGACATACTGTAGGCTGAAGGTGAGGGGGGAATGATTTAATAGGAAACTGAGAAGCAACTTTTTCACACAGAGGGTGGTGTGCATATGGAACGAGCTGCCAGAGCGAGTAGTTGAGGTAGGTACTATAACAACATTTAAAAGACATTTGGACAGGTACATGATAGGAAAGGTTTAGAGGGATATGGGCCAAATGTGGGCAAATGGGGCTATCTTAGATGAGGTTTTTTGGTCGGCACGGGCGAGTTGGGCCTGTTTCTGTGCTGTATGAATATGACTCTATAATTCTATTTAATTAATGTGATTAAAGAAAAAAAATCATATTTTGTTTCCATAGGCATCACAATGTAAATATGTGAGACTATCTCATCAATACATTTTTCACCAGCTATTGACAAATGCTTACCTGCAGGTGTCAATTGGGGGAGTCTAGGATCTTGAGTGCATTGCTTACCCAAGCTGCCTGCATGCTGCATGCCTTCCGCTTGAATACCACCTTCAGTTAGAATAATGCCGCTTTAGCCTCTGCTCCAACCTTGGTTAATCTCTGGCACATCTAATCTCATCCAGGGAAGGTCTGAACTCTCAGACTCCTCCCACCCTCTCATCACAATTCATCATTGCTCGAGAAACAGCTGCACTCTCCCAACACCCGATTTAAAATATATAAGAAGTTGAAATTGCATTCACTGTAAAATATAATCACTTGTGCACAATCTCCTCCACTAATTATCACTTCATTCAACTATCAGGCTTCATTTCCCTTTGGCCCCTTCAACCGAATGTCCTGTTGCTTCTGTTCATCAGCCTGTGCACTGAGCTTTGAGGAAAGGCTGAAATAATTATGTTTGAATTCTTGGAAAGCATGTTATGATTTGGTCCAGGTGCTGCTTGATAAATTGATGTGTAAGGCTGCAGCAAACATCATTGCCTGGGACCTTCATCCAGGTTTGTTAGACCATGCAATGTATTTCCATGGGTCCTGGCTGACAATGTCAGCAAAGCATTTGAAAAGGGAATTATTATGAGTTTCTAACAATGTCATTTACATTTGCTGTCTTTGACCCTTGAGACTACCATAACACAAATGTCCCGTCTGGATGGTGGATATCATATAACCAAAATATTAGCATTTGCAAGATAATGCATGATTTTTGAGAACCCTATTGAACAAGAGAGGTAATGTACAATGAGTGATGTCGCCATATTAGTAGGTTTAATCATGAAAAGAGCATAGATTTTAAAAATAAAGCTATAGTACAGAAAGGAGATAACCCTTTGAGGTCGTAGTCATTGAAGACTGAGTGGCGTTTTGAATATTTTACAAGAGCAGAAAGCCAAGAGCACTTTCTGATCGCTTTAAGGCCTTGATTCTAACGGCAGAGAGCTGACGTCACGTTTCACCTTGTTGTTATTGGTGGAAACCAGCTGTTCATGCATTGTAAAGAAAGCAGCAAATATTAACAGGACATTGTCCATTGTGGGCACCTAACTGCATCTGGAATTACACCTGTCCTCGTGGTTCAGTGCAGCTAAGTCATAAGCTGATAACAGTGCACTGAGGGAAATAGGCTATTAGGAATTCAGAGAGAAGAGGGCACCTTTCCAAATTGGTCAATAGACAATAGAAACATAGAAACATAGAAAATAGGTGCAGGAGTAGGCCATTCGGCCCTTCGAGCCTGCACCGCCATTCAATATGATCATGGCTGATCATTCAGCTCAGTAGCCTGTACCTGCCTTCTCTCCATACCCCCTGATCCCTTTAGCAAAAAAGGCCACATCTAACTCCCTCTTAAATATAGCCAATGAACTGGCCTCAACTACCTTCTGTGGCAGAGAATTCCACAGACTCACCACTCTCTGTGTGAAGAAATGTTTTCTCATCTCGGTCCTAAAAGACTTCCCCCTTATCCTTAAGCTGTGACTCCTGGTTCTGGACTCCCCCAATATCGGGAACAATCTTCCCGCATCTAGCCTCTCCAAACCCTTAAGAATTTTATATGTTTCTATAAGATCCCCCCTCAGTCTTCTAAATTCCAGCGAGTACAAGCCCAGTCTATCCAGTCTTTCCTCATATGTAAGTCCCGCCATCCCAGGGATCAATCTGGTGAACCTTCTCTGTACTCCCTCTAAGGCAAGAACGTCTTTCCTCAGGTTAGGAGACCAAAACTGCACACAATACTCCAGGTGCGGTCTCACCAAGACCCTGTACAACTGCAGCAGAACCTCCCTGCTCCTAAACTCAAATCCTCTTGCTATGAATGCCAACATACCATTCGCTTTCTTCACTGCCTGCTGCACCTGCATGCTTGCTTTCAATGACTGGTGCACCATGACACCCAGGTCACGTTGCACCTCCCCTTCTCCCAATCGGTCACCATTCAGGTAATACTCTGCTTTCCTGTTCTTGCCACCAAAGTGGATAACCTCACATTTATCCACATTATATTGCATCTGCCATGCATTTGCCCACTCGCCTAATCTATCCAAGAGCCATTCGGCCCTTCAAGCCAGCACCGCCATTCACTGTGATCATGGCTGATCATCCATAATCAGTACCCCGTTCCTGCCTTCTCCCCATATCCCTTGATTCCGCTATCTTTAACAGCTCTAACTAACTCTCTCTTGAACGCATCCAGAGAATCAGCCTCCACTGCCTTCTGAGGCAGAGAATTCCACAGATTCACAACTCTCTGGCTGAAAAAGTTTTTCCTCATCTGTTCTAAATGGCCTAATTCTTAAACTATGGTCCCTAGATCTGCACTTCCCCATCATAGGGAACATGTTTTCTGCCTCTAGCGTGTCCAATCCCTTAATAATCTTATGTTTCAATAAGATCCCCTCTCATCCTTCTAAATTCCAGTGTATACCAGCCCAGTCGCTCCATTCTTTCAACGTACGACAGTCCCGCCATTCCTGGAATTAACCTCGTGAACCTACGCTACACTCCCTCAATAGCAAGAATGTCCTTCTTCAAATTTGGAGACCAAAACTGCACACAGTACTCCAGATGCGGTCTCACCAGGGCCGTATACAACTGCAGAAGGACCTCTTTGCTCCTATACTCAACTCCTCTTGTTATGAAGGCCAATATGCCATTAGCTTTCTTCACTGCCTGCTGTACCTGCATGTCTACTTTCAGTGACTGATGTATAAGGACACCCAAATCTCGTTGTACTTCCCTTTTTCCTAACTTGACACTATTCAGATAATAATCTCCCTTCCTGTTCTTGCCACCAAAGTTGATAACCTCACATTTATCATCTGCCATGCATCTGCCATGCATCTGCCATGCATCTGCCATGCATCTGCCATGCATCTGCCATGCATCTGCCATGCATCTGCCATGCATCTGCCATGCATCTGCCATGCATCTGCCATGCATCTGCCATGCATCTGCCCACTCACACAACCTCCTGTGAGCATCCTCCTCACAGTTCACACTGCCACCCAGCTTTGTGTCATCCGCAAATTTTCTAATGTTACTTTTAATCCCTTCATATAATTCATTAATGTATATTGTAAGTAGCTGCGGTCCCAGCACCGAGCCTTGCTGTACCCCACTAGTCACTGCCTGCCATTTTGATAAGGGACCTGTTAATCCCTACTCTTTGTTTCCTGTCTGCCAACCAATTTTCTATCCATATCTGTACCCTACCCCCAATACCACGTGTTCTAATTTTGCCCAATAATCTCCTATGTGGGACCTTATCAAAGGCTTTCTGAAAATCCAGGTACACCACATCCACTGGTTCTCCCTTGTCCACTTTCCTAGTTACATCCTCAAAAAATTCCAGAATAAAGATCAAGCCTGATTTCCCCTTCGTAAATCCATGCTGACTCAGAATGATCCCGTTACTGCTATCCAAATGTGCCGCTATTTCTTCTTTTATAATTAACTCCAGCATCTTCCCCACCACTGATGTCAGACTAACTGGTCTATAATTCCCTGTTTTCTCTCTCCCTTCTTTCTTAAAAAGTGGGATAACATTAGCAACCCTCCAATCCACAGGAACTGATCATGAATCTATAGAACATTGGAAAATGATCACCAACACGTCCACAATTTCTAGCGCCACCTCCTTAAGTACCCTGGGATGCAGAGCATCAGGCCCATGGGATTTATCAGCCTTCAGTCCCATCAGTCTACCCAACACCATTTCCTGCCTAATGTGAATTTCCTTCAGTTCCTCCGTCACCCTAGGATCTCTGGCCACTAGAACATCTGGGAGATTGTTTGTATCTTTCTTAGTGAAGACAGATCCAAAGTACCTGTTCAAATCGTCTGCCATTTCCTTGTTCCCCGTGATAAATTCACCTGTTTCTGTCTTCAAGGGACCCACATTTGTCTTAACTAATTTTTTCCTCTTCACATACCTAAAGAAGTTTTTACTATCCTCCCTTCTATTCTTGGCTACCTTACCTTCGTACCTCATCTTTTCTCCCCGTATTGCCTTTTAAGTTATCTTCTGTTGCTCTTTAAAAGTTTCCCAATCCTCTGGCTTCGAAAGGATTGTGAAAGAAGCAGGAGAAAGATTGAGAAAAATGTGCAAATTAATAGAGATGCCTACAATGTCAAATCATATATAAAGAGGTGTAAAGAGAAGAGAAGAAATTGAAGTGAGGATGAATGAGGCACCATAAATGTAATACTTATTTTTCTATGCCATACATGAGGCCAAAGTTCATCTGTACCATTTTTTTCAATATTAACAAGGTACTTACAATCTCCTGATGTAATGCTCCTCTACATTAGGAACACCGCAGATTAGGGGTCATATTTCTGGCAGAGGAAGCACTTCTCACAGCTCTGACATCAGGAGATGTCCCTGGGTGCATTGCACTGTAGTACGGGTTTGGCTCTCTCAGCCGCTGTGTTGCCTTGGGTAAGAAAATGCACAATACAATGACAGGAAAAGTGTGGCAGAATCTTCCCAAGAGGGCAGCGAAGCTTGCACAGTGTTGTAGAGTCCTAGAGTATCATAGGGTCGTATAGCGTAGAAACAGGCCCATCATCCCAACTTGCCCACACCAACCAACATGTCCATCTACACTAGTCCCATCTACACTAGTCCCATCTACACTAGTCCCACCTGCCTGCATTTGCCCTATATCCCTCTAAACCTATCCTATCCCTGTACCTGTCTAAATGTTTCTCAAACATTGTGATAATACCTGCTTCATCTTCCTCCTCTGGCAGCTCATTCCATATGTCCACCACCCTTTGTGTAGGAAAGGTCACCCTTCAGGTTGCTATTAAATAATCTCCTCTCACCTTAAACCTATGTCCTTTGTTTCTCAATTCCCCTACTCTGTGCATCTACACTTATTCCTCTCATGATTTTGTACACTTCTATAAAGTCACCCCTCGTCCTCCTGCATTCCAAGGAATAGAGTCCTAGCCTGATCAACCGCTTCCTGTAGCTCACACCCTCCAGCCCTGGCAACATCCTGGTAAATCTTCTCTGCACCATATCATATCATATCATATATATACAGCCGGAAACAGGCCTTTTCGGCCCACCAAGTCCGTGCCGCCCAGTGATCCCCGTACATTAACACTATCCTACACCCACTAGGGACAATTTTTTACATTTACCCAGCCAATTAACCTACATACCTGTACGTCTTTGGAGTGTGGGAGGAAACCGAAGATCTCGGAGAAAACCCACGCAGGTCACGGGGAGAACGTACAAACTCCTTACAGTGCAGCACCCGTAGTCAGGATCGAACCTGAGTCTCCGGCGCTGCATTCGCTGTAAAGCAGCAACTCTACCGCTGCGCTACCGTGCCGCACCCTTTCCAGCTTGCCAATATCTTTCCTTTCATATGGTACCCAAAACTGAACACAATACTCTAAATGTGACCTCACCAACATCTTGTATAACTGCAACATGACCCCCCAACTTCTATACTCCATTCTCAAGACTGATGAAGGCCAAGATGCTGGAAGCATTTTTGACCACCTGATCTATCTGTGATGTCACCTTCAAGGAACCATGTACCTGCACTCCTAGATCCCTCTGCTCTCCAACACTCCCCAGAGCCCCACCATTCGCTGTGTAGGTCCTGCCTATATTGGTCTTCCCAAAATGCAACACCTCACATTTCACTGCATTAAATTCCATCAACAATTCCTCAGCCCACTTGGCCAATCGATCAAGATCCTGCTGCAGTTTTTGACAACCATCTTCACTATCTACAACACTACCCACTTTGTATCATCTGCTAACTTGCTAATCTTGCCATGTACATTCTCATCCAAATCATTGATATAGATGACAGACAGCAATGGGTCCAGCACCGAACCCTGAGGCACACCACTAGTCATGACTCCAGTCCGAGAAGCAACCTTCCACCATCACCCTCTGCTTCCTTCCATGAGCCAATGTGCTATCCTTTCAGCTATCTCTCCTTGGATCCCATGCGATCTAACCTTCCAGAGCAGCCTGCCATGTGGAACCTTGTTGAATGCCTTGCTGAAATCCATATATACAACGTCCACAGGTCTGCTTTTATCAACCTTTTTGGTCAGTTGGAGGGTCATGTTACAGTTATATAAGACATTGGTGACAAATGGTTGCTGGTGCCCGGAGCTAATGGCCAGGGGTGGGCTTGGAAGGAGATGCGATCGTGGCTGTTCAGTGGCTTTTGGATAGGCACATGGATATGTCGGGATCGAAAGGACATTGAGTCATAGCAGGCTCTTGGAAACAGGCTCTTTGACCCAACTTGCCCATGCCGACCAAGATGCCCCATCTACACTCGTCCCACCTGCCCGCGTTTGACCCATATCACTCTTAACCTTTCCTATCCATGTGCCTGTCCTAATGTCTTTTAAAAGGACATGGATCATGTGCAGCCAGATAAGAGTTGGTCTTGGCACCAGGTTCGGCAGAGACTTTGTGGGTTGTTCCTGTGCTGTTCTGTTCTATGTTCTATGTACCCAATTTCCTTCCAAAGTGCATACAAACAAGCAAGGTTTATTGGTGAAATCTGCACTCCCATCCCATGGATTAATGTTTCAGGCCTTTTGATTACTTATCTTTCAATGTAAATTATATAGTACCGTACCTATGGCATATCATAAATGCTTTCATGCAGCAGACAGTGTGTGTATATAAGGGCTATAAATATTAAAGAGAGATCTTTAACACAATTCACAGTGAAGTTTCTAAAAAGGTTTGCAATACTGAAGTCTCAGGGACTGTTTTGCAAATTTGGCTACAACACCTTCATTTGATCCAAATTTCAGCCCATAACATTAAGTTATATGGCGACCATTACAGACCATAAATAACTTTGAGGAAGCAATGTTACAGATCTCCATGAACATACATGAAGTCATAGAGTCATACAGAGTAGAAACAGGTCCTGCTGTCCAACTAGGAGTATATAAAATTATGAGAGCATAGACAGTCGGAACCTTTTTCCCAGGGTGGGAATATCAATCACTTGCAGGCTAGTTTTAGGGTGAGAGAGGCAAAGTTTGAAGGAGATATGTGGGGATTTTTTTTTACACAGAGTGTTGGGTACCTTGAACGTGCTGCCAGGGATAATGGTGGAAGCAGATACAATGGTGACATTTAAAAGGTACTTGGATCAGCATGGATATGCAGGGAATCGAGCGGTATGGATCATGTGCAGGCAGAGGAGATTAGTTTAATATAGCATCATGTTTGGCATAGACATTGTGGACCAAAGGGCCTGTTCCGATGCTGTACCTTTTTATGCTTCATGTTTTGTAAAGCTTGAATTCATTAGAGTTGGTTTATTATTATCACGTGTACCGAGATATAGTGAATACAATCAAGCTAAACACATGCGTATGTGCAAAGAGAAAACTACCAGAGTGCAGAATATTGTGTTACAGTTACTCCGTGAGAAAGAAAAATATGTACACCGTGACTTAAAAAATAGACTGGCTCAGCTCTCAAAAAGATAGCATTTGATCCTTTAGTTTGGTCTACTCTCCCACATCATTACAATACCCTTTGATGGCTGAAGTGTTCATAAATTAGAGAATCGTATGCCAGACAGTGTGGAAAACTGGCTTATCAGCACACCATGAGTTCCATTTTATTCTCCCTGCATTTCTATCAACATTCAGACTCAACCAACACTAGTTCCCAAGTGGCAATTTACAGTGGCCGGTTAATCTACAACCCAAATGCCTGAGGAATTCCATGTGGTCTCAGGGAGACTGCAGACTGGTGACAGTTTACCACCTTCACAGATATCTTTTATTTCATAACAGCCTTTTCTTGTGCTAGGGCTGGGTGGGATTTTGATGAAAGAGATTGTGGAGAAGGTGGACTTGGATTTTGGGAAAAGGACATGAGGAAAGGCGGGTTGGAATAGCTATCAAAAGGACACGAGAAAAGGCGGGATAGAACAGCTATCAAAAGTGAGTTGTTCCAGAACACGAGTGTCAATTGCAGAGTCAAAGGCCATGGAAAGGAAGCATCTTAGAGAGACTGAGACATCCACAGGATCGGGTAAACAGGAGCTTTGTGTGGGCGGCATTCCTGGTAGGGCCCAGGATGAACTGGTGCAGGAGAGGGAAGGAGTAATATCATGAATTGTGAAACTTGGATGATGAAAGATTGAGGAACCAAACCACAGAGAAATCAATTTCATCCTTTCTCACTTTTCCACAAAAAAGATAACAGAGCGTCCTCAATTGCTATTCACCACTTGAATTCAATTGACACCAATTTTTTTAAGTTGGTGTCATATGAATACAACTGGAAGGCTGAGTAGGGAAGAGGAAACTGATTCCATTTGGTCTGTTGAAGGCAGTGTGTTTGGAGGAAAGGATATGTGAGAAGAGCTATACATGAAATAAAACATTGAACAGTGCAGCACAGTGTTCTGCTCTTCAGCTCATGATGACCGCGCTGACTGATGCACATGCTCCATTTCCCTCCATTAACTTTCTTCTTCATGTGTCTGTCTAAATGCCTCTTCGGTGCCACTATCATATCTGCTTCCATCATCTCCACTGGCAGTGTGTTCCAGACACCCACCACTCTGCAAAAAAAACGCCTCGCAAATCTCCTTAAAACTTTCCCCCCTTACACCTATGCCCTCTATTATTTGGCATTTACATTTTAAAGCAGGCACTGAAGGGTAGTAATCTCTTCCATGTGCGAGTGAGGGCTGGAATGGGGTAGGGAAATGAATGCATGGCTGAGGAGCTGATGCAGGTAGGAGGGATTCGGCTTCCCTTCTGGGATAGAGAGGAGTGGGTTGGAGGGGACTGATATTCCGGGGGGAGGATTTGCCAGAGCTGCTCAGGAAGGTTTAAACTGTCTGACACAGATGTTGCAGCAAAAGCAGGTTTAGGTTTAGGTTTACTACACATAAATACAACCGAGTCAAGCTCAAGTACAATAGATGGAGCAAAGGGGAAGAGGTCGTAAGTGATAGGAGTAGAATTAGGCCATTCGGCCCATCAAAAGTCTACTCCACCATTCAATCATGGCTGATCTATCTTCCCCTCTTCTCCTGCCTTCTCCCCATAACCACTGATACCTGTACTAATCAAGAATCTATCTCGTAAAAAATATCCACTGACTTGGCCTCCACAGCCTAGTGGAAACATCCTCTCCACATCCACTCAGTCCAAGCCTTTCACTATATTGTCTGTTTCAATGTGGTCCCCCCTCATTCTTCTAAACTCCAGCGAGTACAGGCCCAGTCCGACAAACGCTCATCATAGGTTAACCTACTCATTCCTGGGATTATTCTTGTAAACCTCCTCTGGACCCTCTCCAGAGCCAGCACATCCTTCCTCAGATATGGGGCCCAAAATTGCTCACAATATTCCAAATGTGACCTTGCCAGCGCCTTATAAAGCCTCAACATTACATCCCTGTTTTTGTATACGTCCTCTTGAAATAAATGCTAGAATTGAGTTTGCTTTCTTTACTACTGATTTGACTTGCAGATTAACTTTTTGGGAATCCTGGACTAGCACTCCCAAGTCACTTTGCACCTCCGATTTCTGGATTCTCTCCCCATTTAGGAAATAGAAGCATCTTAGAATAGATGCAAAGTGCAGAATGTAGTTCTAGATTTACTGGTAGAAAATAAATTTGAAAGAGTGGAGCAATTGTATCTGATGACAGCAGATCCTCTCAGGGACCAGCACACAAAGATCTCCGTGTCCCGGCACCATTTTATTCCATGGCAGTGAGGCAGATGAGATGGTTGAGGCAAATGTAAGCATTAAAGTGAGTACATTCAGAAGGCAGGGCAGGCAGGTGCAGAAAGGAGTAAAAGATTAAACTGCAATTATTTTAATGCAAGAAGCCTGAGAAGTAAAGCAGATAAACTTAGGGCCTGGGGCTGAAACATTACAGAACATAGAACACAGAACAGTACAGCACAGTTCAGTTCAGTTTAGTTTATTGTCACGTGTACCGAGGTACAGTGAAAAGCCTTTGTTGCATGCTAACCAGTCAGCAGAATAGCAATACATGATTACAATCGAGCCATTTACAGTGTATCGATACATGATAAGGGAATAACGTTTAGTTCAAGATAAAGCCAGCAAAGTCTAATCAAAGATAGTCTGAGGGTCACCAATGAGGTAGATGGTAGTTTAGGACTGCTCTCTGGTTGTGGTACAATGATTCAGTTATCATATCATCATATCATATATATACAGCCGGAAACAGGCCTTTTCGGCCCACCAAGTCCGTGCCGCCCAGCGATCCCCGCACATTAACACTATCCTACACCCACGAGGGACAATTTTTACATTTACCCAGCCAATTAACCTACATACCTGTACGTCTTTGGAGTGTGGGAGGAAACCGAAGATCTCGGAGAAAACCCACGCAGGTCACGGGGAGAACGTACAAACTCCTTACAGTGCAGCACCCGTAGTCAGGATCGAACCTGAGTCTCCGGCGCTGCATTCGCTGTAAAGCAGCAACTCTACCGCTGCGCTACCGTGCCGCCCGATAACAGCTGGGAAGAAACTATCCCTTAGGTGGGGTTGCGTGGCTGTGTTCTGCAGCTGTGGCTCACCGGCAGTCTCTCTGTCTTTTTTTTTGTTGTTGTCTTTTGTTATATGTTTTGATTTATTTTTAGCTCTGTATATGTGGGGGTGGGTGGGAAACCTTTTTTTCTATTCTCCTCAACGGAGATGCGACCTTTACCGTGTTGTGTCTCCGTTCGTGCTACGGCCTAACACCGTGGAGTCGGCGGCCTCCAGCTGCGATCGACCTTGAAGACTCCGGTCGCAGGGCCTGGACTTACCATCTCAGAGGCTTCGTCCGTGGGCCCGGCAGACCGCAACATCGGGAGTTCGCAGGTCCCTGGCTGGCGACCGGCTTTCGGGAGCTCCAGCCATAGCAGCTTCGACCGCCCCGTAGCGCGAGGTTTGATCGACCCGCTCGCAGGCCCTTCATCGCCCTGCGTGGCTCGGCCGCGGCACTTTCCATCGCCCGGTGGGGGCTCAGGACC
The DNA here is from genome assembly GCF_053455715.1 of Rhinoraja longicauda. Classification (NCBI taxonomy): domain Eukaryota; kingdom Metazoa; phylum Chordata; class Chondrichthyes; order Rajiformes; family Arhynchobatidae; genus Rhinoraja; species Rhinoraja longicauda. The sequence continues at coordinate 89,034,042 of NC_135957.1, read as the reverse complement.
TTCATCGGCCTGCTCGGCTCAGCTCGGCTCGGCCCTGGGACTTTCCATCCCCCGGTGGGGGCTTCAAAAGTCGCGAGCCTCGATCGCTTCGTGACACCACGGGAGAAGGATGAAGAGATAAGACTTTTCTTTGCCTTCCATCACTGTGAGGGTGTGCCTGGAGCAATCACTGTGATGGCTGTTTGTGTTAAAAATTGTAATTGTGTGTCTTGTGTTTTTATTGTCTACTGCCGGACCCTGACGTGAGAGGACGCTGGCGCTATTTGTCCGCCGCTTCTCCGTCAGGATAGTTCATCTGTTTGTTTTTATGTCATGACTGTTTTTGTAAAGTGTATTTGAGCACTTGGAAAATCGCTATATAAAATAAATGTTTATTATTATTATTATTATTAATCTGGAGGTGTGCGTTTTCACACTTCTTTTCACTCTTTTGCCCGATGGGAGAGGGGAGGAGAGGGTGTGGCCAGGGTGAAGTGAGGAGAGGGGAGGAGAGGTGAGGTGAGGAGAGGGTGTGGCCAGTGTGAGGCCAGGGTGAGGTGAGGAGAGGGGAGGAGAGCGTGTGGCCAGGGTGACAGGAATGGGCACTTTGGCTCACTATGTTTGTGCTGAACATGGTGCTCAACTGAACTGATCTCACCTGCCTGCACATGATCCATATCCCTCTAATCCCTGCATTCCCAAAAGCCTCTTAAACACCCCCATTGAATTTCCCTTCACACCACTCCTGGCAATGCGCTTCAGACTCCCACCACCCTTTGCTTGCTTCGCACATCTCCTTTAAACTTTCCCCCTCTCACCTTATAGCTATGCCCTGTCGTGTTGGACATTTCCACCCTGGGGAATAGCTTCTGACTGTATCCTATCCTATCATCATTTGATTTACATCTATCTAGTCTCCCCTCAACCTCCGACGTTCCAGCGAAAACAATCCCAGTCTATCCAACCTCTCCCTGTAGCTGGAACCCTCTAACCCAGGCAACATTCTGGTAAACCTCCTCTGCCCCCTCTCCAGAGCTTCCACATCCTTCCTGTAATGGGGGCGACCAGAACTGCATGTGGTATTCCATTTGCGGCCTGACCAAAGTCCTATAAAGCTGTACCATGACTTCCCAACTCTTGTACTGAGTGACCTTAGCAATGAGGGCAAGCATATCGTATGCCTTCTTAACCACCCTATCTACTTGTGCTGCCACCTTTAGCGAGCTATGAACATGGACTCCAAGATCCCTCTACACATCAAAGCTGTTAAGGGTCTTGCCATGAACTCTATGCTCTCTTCTTATATTCAACCTCCCAAAATGCCGCAGCTCACACTTGCTCCAGTTAAACTCCATCTGCCATTTCTCTGCCCATTTCTACAGCTGATCTATATCCCACTGTTTCTGTAGCCTTCCTCACTGTCTGCAACACTTCCATTTTTCATGTCATCAGCAAACTTACTCACCAACCCATCTACATTTATGTCTAGGTCATTTATATATGTCACAAACGGCAGAGGTCCCTGCGGAACTCCACTGGTCACAGACCAACAGCCTGAATATCTACCTTTCACTCAAGAAATCTCTCCAATAGTTTCCCCACCATTGACGTGGGGCTGACCAGCCCACAGTTCCCTGCATTCTCTCTCCTTCATTTCTTAGACACAGGAACAACATTGGCCTCTCTCCAGTCCCCTGGGACCGCGCCTGGTGCACAATCTCTTCTCTTGCCTCCCTCAATAACCTGGGATGGATCCCATCGGTCCCTGGGGACTTATCCACCTGAATGTTAAAATGCAACTACTTGACCGTGGCACAACATCCCAAAGCACATCACAGAACTTAGAGCAAATAAACATTAAATTTGACAAAAAGCTACAGAGCAGGTGGTCAGAACAATGACCAATTTCTTGGTCAGAAGGAAGTTTCACTGAGTGCATGTGGGATTTACTGGGACAGGAAGTTTCAGGGTGGAATTCCAGAGCTCAGAGCCAAGACAATGAGAGATGAATACCAACACTTGAGGAATTAAAGTCAGGAGAGCAGAAAAGGAGCAAAAAGAATTAAGATTTTTATCAAGGGTGAAAGTTATTGAATGGAGCATGGAGGGTGGGGAGGAGATGGTGACCAGCCAATGAAGGGTGCAACGAGTTATAACGTACAAGTACGGATGAACATTTTTATGTGGGATTGTGCAGGAGACTGTTGGAGCAACCTTTTGTATCCGTGTACCTGTCCAAGTGTTTAAATGTTGTTATAGTAACCACCTCAGCTATTTCCTCTGGCAGCTCATTCCATAAACTCACCACACTCTGTGTGAAAATGTTGTTCCTCCAGTTCCTATTCAATCTTTCCCCTCTCACCGTAAACCTATTCCCTCTGGTTATTGATTCACCCACCCTGGGAAAATGTCTCTGTACATTTACCCCATCCATTCCCCACATAAGATCAGCCTCCTGCACTCCAAAAATTAAAGTGCTAATCTGCCTAACCTCTCCCTATAGCTCAGGTCCTTGAGTCCTGGCATGACACCACTGTTGTGGGCCAGTACATGAACAACAGCAAGATGAAATAAATACATAAACGAAACAGAGAATTAGTAATTCTCCAAAGACATACAGGTATGTAGGTTAATTGGCTGGGTAAATGTAAAAATTGTCCCTAGTGGGTGTAGGATAGTGTTAATGTATGGGGATCGCTGGGCGGCACGGACTTGGTGGGCTGAAAAGGCCTGTTTCCGGCTGTATATATATGATATGATATGAATGTGTTGTCAGAACAACAAACTCTCTGCACAGCCACTACAAACCCACTGACTCCCACAGCAACTACAAACTCACTGACTCCCACAGCTACTACAAACCCACTGACTCCCACAGCAACTACAAACTCACTGACTCGCACAGCTATCTGGACTACACTTCTTCCCATCCTGTCTCCTGCAAAAGGTCTATCCCCTACTCCCAATTCCTCCGTCTACGCCGCATCTGCGTCCAGGATGGGGTTTCACACTAGGGCATCAGAGATGTCCTCATTCATCAAGAAACGGGGCTTCCCCTCTTCCATTATAGATGAGGCTCTCACTAGGGCCTCCTCTATATCCCCAGCTCCGCTCTTGCTCTCCCTCCCCCCATTCGTAACAAGGACAGAATCCCCCTTGTTCTCACCTTCCACCCCACCAGCCAGCGTATCCAACAAATCATCCTCCAACATTTCTGTCACCTCCAACGGGACCCCACTACTGGCCATATCTTCCCATCTCCTCCCCTTTCTGCATTCCGCAGAGACCGTTCCCTCCGTAACTCCCTGGTCCACTCGTCCCTTCCTACCCAAACCACCCCCTCCCTAGGCACTTTCCCCTGCAACTGCAGGAGATGCAACACCTGTCCCTTTACCTCCCCTACCTCCTTTACCTCCTACCTCTCACCTGCACCTCCTCCAACCTCATCTATTGTATCCGCTGCTCCAGATGTCAACTTCTCCTCATTGGCGAGACCAAACACAGGCTCGGCGATCGTTTTACTCAACACCTTCGCTCAGTCCGCCTGATCTCCTGGTGGCTGAGCACTTCAACTCCCCCTCCCACTCCCAGTCCGACCTTTCTGTCATGGGTCTCCTCTAGTGCCATAGTGAAGCCCACCAAAAGTTGGAGGAACAGCACCTCGTATTTCGCTTGGGTAACTTTCAGCCCAGCGGTATGAACATTGACTTCTCCAACTTTAGATAGTTCCTCTTTCCCTCTCTTCCCCTCCCCCTTCCCAGTTCTCCCACTGTCTTCCTGTCACCACCTATATCCTTTATTTGTCCCGCCCCCCTGACATCAGTCTGAAGAAGGGTCTCGTCCCAAAACATCACCCATTCCCTCTCCTAGATGCTGCCTGACCTGCTGAGTTACTCCAGCATTTTGTGAAACTCTGTAAATGTCAGCAAGACAAAGAAGTGAGTTATTGACTTGAGGAATGAAGGTGGCGTACATGTCCCAGTGAGCTTCAACGGTGCGCCATGGAAATGTTTGAGAGCTTCAAGTTTCATGGCATTAATATCAACGATTTGACGTGGACCAACCATATTGATGCATCATCCCAGAAGGCAAACCAACATCTCTACTTCCTGAGTAGTCTGAATCACTCTTACAAACTTCTACAAAGGAACCATAGAAAGCATACTGTTGGGTTGCGTCACAGCTTGGTTTAGGGAACAGCCCTGCCTAAGACCACAAGAAATTGTAGAGTTGTAGATGTAGTTCATTCCATCACAAAGACCAGACTCCCCACTATTGACTTCATCCACACTTCATTCTGCCTTGGAAAATCAGACAACATAATCAAAGACTTGTCCCACCCCAGTCATTCCTTCTTCTCCCTATTAATGTCGGGCAAAAGATGCAGAGGTACAAAAGGTACAGAGGCTTGAAAGCGCGCACCACCAGACTCAGGGACAGCTTCTTCCCCTCTGTTATCAGGCTTCTGAACGGCCCTTCCATAAGCTAGGGTACTGTCTGTTTCACCTCTACCCCATTGCAGGCATTGGACTTTATCTATGAACTGATGCGCTACAATGCTGAGAACTATATTCTGCATGCGATAGAAACATAGAAAACATAGAAAACAGACAATAGGTGCAGGAGGAGGCCATTTGGCCCTTCGAGCCAGCACCGCCATTCATTGTGATCATAGCTGATCATCCACAATCAGTAACCCGTGCCTGCCTTCTCCCCATATCCCTTGGTTCCATTCGCCCCCAGAGTTCTATCTAACTCTATTATAAATTCACCCAGTGAATTGGTCTCTACTGACTTCTGTGGCAGAGAATTCCACAAATTCACAACTCTCTGGGTGAAAAACCTTTTTCTCATCTCAGTTTTAAATGGCCTCCCCTATATTCTTAGACTGTTGTCCCTGGTTCTGGACTCCCCCAACATTGGGAACATTTTTCCTGCATCTAGCTAGTCCACTCTTTTTATAATTTTACACGTTTCTTTAAGACCCCCTCTCATCCTTCTAAACTCCAGTGAATACAAGCCCAGTCTTTCCAATCTTTCCTCATATGACAGTCCCGGCATCCCGGGGATTAACCTGGTGAACCTACGCTGCACGGACTCAATTACAAGGATGTCCTTCCTCAAATTGGAGACCAAAACTGCACACAATACTCCAGATGTGGTCTCACCAGGGCCCAGTACAACTTCAGAAGGACCTCTTTACTCCTGTACTCAAATCCTCTCCTTATGAAGGCCAACATGCCATTAGCTTTCTTCACTGCCTGCTGTACCTGCATGTTTACTTTCAGTGACTGGTGTACAAGGACACCCAGGTCTCGTTGTACTTCCCTTTTTCCTAATCTGACACCATTGAGATAATAATCTGCCTCCTTGTTCTTGCTGCCAAAGTGGATAACATCACATTTATCTACATTATACTGCATCTGCCATGCATCTGCCCAATCACTCAACCTGTCCAAGTCACCCTGCAACCTCCTAACATCCTCTTTGCAGTTCACACTGCCACCCAGCTTTGTGTGATCTGCAAATTTTCTAGTGTTACTTTTAATCCCATCGTCTAAATCATTAATATATATGGTAAACAGTTGCAGCCCCAGCACTGAGCCTTGCGACACTCCACTCACCACTGCCTGTCATTCTGACAGGGACCCATTTATTCCTACTCTTTGTTTCCTGTCTGCCAACCAATTCTCTATCCATGTCAATACCCTACCACCAATACCATGTGCTCTAATTTTGCCCACTAATCTCCCATGTGGAACCTTATCAAAGGCTTTCTGAAAGTCCAGATGCACTACATCCACTGGTTCTACTTCATCCTTTTTACTTGTCACATCCTCAAAAAATTCCCGAAGATTAGTCAAGCAGGATTTCCCCTTCATAAATCCATGCTGACTTGGACCAAAACTTTTACTGCTATCCAAATGCGCCGTTATTACTCCTTTAATAAATGACTCCAGCATCTTCCCACCCCATGTCAGGCTAACTGGTCCATAATTCTTGTTTTCTCTCTCTCTCCTTTCTTAAAAAATGGGATAACATTAGCTACCCTCCAATCCACAGGAACTGATCCAGAATCTATAGAATATTGGAAAATGATCATCAATGCATCCACGATTTCTAGAGCCACTTCCTTGTGTACCCTGGGACGCAGACCATCAGGCCCCGGGGATTTATCAGCCTTCAGTCCCATCAGTCTACCCAACACCATCAGGCCCTGGGGATTTATCAGCCTTCAGTCCCATCAGTCTACCCAACACCATCAGGCCCCGGGGATTTATCAGCCTTCAGTCCCATCAGTCTACCCAACACCATCAGGCCCCCGGGGATTTATCAGCCTTCAGTCCCATCAGTCTACCCAACACCATCAGGCCCTGAGGATTTATCAGCCTTCAGTCCCATCAGTCTACCCAACACCATCAGGCCCTGAGGATTTATCAGCCTTCAGTCCCATCAGTCTAACCAACACCATTTCCTGCCTATTGTGAATTTCCTTCAGTTCCTCCGTCACCCTAGGTCCTTTGTCCACTGGTACATTTGCGAGATCGTTGGTGTCTTTAGTGAAGACAGAACCAAAGTACCTGTTCAACTCTTCTGCCATTTAATATATCTTCCCCTTTGCTCTATGCATTGTACTTGAGTTTGACATGATCATGTTTATGTATGGTATTATCTGAACTGGTTGGAATACAAGCCACACAGATCTTTCAGGGTACTTCGGTACACGTGACAATAATAAACCTAAACCCAAGCCCAAACCTAAATATCCTCATAAATCCGGATAGGAAACATTTTGCATTGAGACACTTCTTCAGAATGTTTGTTGTAGATGGGAGAAATCTGTAAAGAGTTGGGGATCAGTCTAAAGAAGGGTTCCAACCCAAAATGTCGCCTATTCCTTTTCTCCAGAGATGCTGCCTGACCCACTGAGTTGCTACAGCATTTTGTGTCTATCTTTGGGGACATCGCAAGTGATAGATGGATACAGGTGTGGTGCGCAGGGAGTGATTATAAGATAGTTGGAGTAAGTAAATTATGGCAAGATGCAGTGTAGATACCTTTGATGAGGTAGATACAAGGAACTGCAGATACTATACTGGTTTTCAAAGAAAGACAAAAATTGCTGGAGTAACTCAGCGGATCAGGCAGCATCTGTGGCCAACATGGATAGGTAATGTTTTGGGACCTTTAGGTGCTGTCTGACCCATTGAGTTACTCCAGCACGTTGTGTCCTTAATGATATAATTGTGTGTTCAGGCCAAACACCCTCAATCATGCATGTTTCCAGTAGGATCCACATGTAGATTGGACATCAGGGGTGGGCATGTTTTGCCTATTGTGCCCTTGATAGTTTGAAGGACTGGCCCAGTTGGTTCCACACATTGGCCTTGCCCAGAACACTGCATATTTGTCCTTTTCAAATTTATACCTAGTCTTTTGAGAATTTACATTGGTTTCCATCTCCCTTGTACTTAATTGTAGTTGTGTTGGAGCTTGAGTTAATGTAGACATCTGGCAAGTTAGAATATTAACGATAATAGAAATAGTCACCATACTGCTGGGCAATAATTAGTGAATAAGGGAAGCTTCTTCAAAGATGCTCAGTTTTTAATATCTAAACACTGATGCTGGTGCCTGTGGACAATGTAGTGTGTGCCTCCATGGACTGACAGGCATAAAACCTGTCGAGTTCCCCCCAGCAAGTCCAGCCCTTCAACTGCGGCTGGGTGGCAATCTTTCAGAAAACATAAACTAAAAATCTTGTTAAAATGAGCCCATTGTTACACATTAGCTGTGTTCTTTTGCCAAGATGTTATTGGATTCCTGAACCTTGCCGTTGGGTGTGATTATATTTATTTCGCTGTTACTGCTTGTATACTGTGCGATCCGTCTCTTACCTGCGAGATGGTATCACTGAATCAGCGCTTGTCAGGTGGGCTGTAAAAATGATGTATTGTTTCCAATTTGAGTCAAGTCAATAACAGGTACAATCAAAATCTTGCACGCAGCAGCATCACATACACAGACTCAGGAAACATACAGGTAATTATACATAAATTAGAAATAAATCGCACATAAATTGTACAAAACTGTGAAATGAATAATAGAAAAAGAGAAATGAATAGGAGTACATAGACCATAGAGCAGCATAGGAATAGGCCAATGGGCTCACAATGTCTATGCCCAACATGATACTAAGACCGTTAGTCCAATAGATGCACATAACCCATATCCTTCTATTCCCTGCATATCCACGTGCCTATCTAAGAGTCTACAAATGCCACAAATGTTCAACTACTGCCCCAGGCAGTGCATTCCAGTCACTCATCACCCACTGTGGAAAAATACTTCATCATACATCTCCTTTAAACTTTGCCCCTCTACAGTGTTCCGCTGCTGAGGTAGAATTAGGGTTGTGCAGGTAGAGTTAAGAACTTATTTAGGAAGGAACTGCAGATGCTGGTTTAATCCGAAGATAGACACAAAAAGCTGGAGTAACTCAGTGGGACAGGCAGCATCTCATTCCTTCTCTCTAGAGATGTTGCCTTGATTCCACTAGCCCCTAGAGCTCTAT